>NW_027175587.1:0-105180 GCF_028021215.1 Eschrichtius robustus
TCCGAGCCCTGGGCAGGGGGCAGGGAGGACGGGCACAGGGCCCTGCAGGGGTGCGGTCGCCGGGGCAGCCGGAGCAGCTCCACACAGTAAGTAAGAGCACCTCACCAAAAAACAGTGCGTTTCTCCAGCCGCCCCGGGACCTGAGCTCAGGTCCTGGGGCAGGAAGGGGCAGCACTGCAGCTGTTAGCTGTCACTGGGGGTCGACTGTGGCCCGGTGCCACCTCTTAGATCGTCCCCCGTCCCCTTCTGGGGTTGCGACCGGACCCCTGCCAATCGGGTTCTCACTCCTCCCCATCCCCTACGCCGGCTCCACGAAGGTGGAAGGAACACATTTTTAAAAAGGCTGGAGCCTGGGCTTCCCTGCTGGCGCAGTGGTTAAGAATCCGCCTGCCAATGCAGGGGACAAGGGTTCAAGCCCTGGTCCGGGAAGTTCCCACACGCCGCGGAGCAATGAAGCCCGTGCGCCACAACTACTGAGCCTGCGCTCTAGAGCCCAAAAGCCACAACTACTGAGTCCTCGTGCCCCAACTACTGAAGCCCGCGCGCCTAGAGCCCGTGCTCCGCAACAAGAGAAGCCACCGCAATGAGAAGCCCACGCACCGCAACGAAGAGTAGCCCCCGCTCACCGCAACTGGAGAAAGCACACACGCAGCAAGGAAGACCCAACGCAGCCAAAAATAAATAAATTAAATAAATAAATAAATTTTTAAAAATCATATTAAATACCTATCAATGAGATTTTAAGAAATAGTCAGGACCAGAGCCTCCCATCAAGCCTCTTAGATAGCCTCAACCACCAGAGGGCAGACAGCAGAAGCAAGAGAAACTACAATCCTGCAGCCTGTGGACCAAAAACCACAGTGACAGAAAGATAGAGAAGATGAAAAGGCAGAGGGCCATGTACCAGATGAAGGAACAAGAAAAAACCCCAGAAAAACAACTAAATGAAGTGGAGATAGGCAACCTTCCAGAAAAAGAATTCAGAATAATGATAGTGAAGACGATCCAGGACCTCGGAATAAGAATGGAGGCAAAGATTGAGAAGATGCAAGAAATGGTTAACAAAGACCTAGAAGAATTAAAGAACAAACAAACAGAGATGACCAATACAATAACCGAAATGAAAACTACACTAGAAGGAATCAATAGCAGAATAACTGAGGCAGAAGAACGGATAAGTGACCTGGAAGACAGAATGGTGGAATTCACTGCTGCGGAACAGACTAAAGAAAAAAGAATGAAACGAAATGAAGACAGCCTAAGAGACCTCTGGGACAACATTAAACGCAACAACATTCGCATTATAGGGGTCCCAGAAGGAGAAGAGAGAGAGAAAGGACCAGAGAAAATATTTGAAGAGATTATAGTCGAAAACTTCCCTAACATGGGAAAGGAAATAGCCACCCAAGTCCAGGAAGCGCAGAGAGTCCCATACAGAATAAACCCAAGGAGAAACACGCCGAGACACATAGTAATCAAAGTGGCAAAAATCAAAGACCAAGAAAAATTATTGAAAGCAGCAAGGGAAAAACGACAAATAACATACAAGGGAACTCCCATAAGGTTAACAGCTGATTTCTCAGCAGAAACTCTGCAAGCCAGAAGGGAGTGGCATGATATACTTAAAGTGATGAAAGGGAAGAACCTACCACCAAGATTACTCTACCCAGCAAGGATCTCATTTAGCTTTGATGGAGAAATCAAAAGCTTTACAGACAAGCAAAAGCTAAGAGAATTCAGCACCACCAAACCAGCTCTACAACAAATGCTAAAGGAACTTCTCTAAGTGGGAAACACAAGAGAAGAAAAGGACCTACAAAAACAAACCCAAAACAATTAAGAAAATGGTCATAGGAACATACATATCGATAATTACCTTAAACGTGAATGGATTAAATGCCCCAACCAAAAGACATAGACTGGCTGAATGGATACAAAAACAAGACCCATATATATGCTGTCTACAAGAGACCCACTTTAGACCTAGGGACACATACAGACTGAAAGTAAGGGGATGGAAAAAGATATTCCATGCAAATGGAAATCAAAAGAAAGCTGGAGTAGCTATACTCGTATCAGATAAAATAGACTTTAAAATAAAGAATGTTACAAGAGACAAGGAAGGACACTACATAATGATCCAGGGATCAATCCAAGAAGAAGATATAACAATTATAAATATATATGCACCCAACATAGGAGCACCTCAATACATAAGGCAACTGCTAACAGCTATAAAAGAGGAAATCGACAGTAACACAGTAATAGTGGGGGACTTTAACACCTCACTTACACCAATGGACAGATCATCCAAAATGAAAATAAATAAGGAAACAGAAGCTTTAAATGACACAATAGACCAGATAGATTTAATTGATATATATAGGACATTCCACCCAAAAACAGCAGATTACACGTTCTTCTCAAGTGCGCACGGAACGTTCTCCAGGATAGATCACATCTTGGGTCACAAATCAAGCCTCAGTAAATTTAAGAAAATTGAAATCATATCAAGCATCTTTTCTGACCACAACGCTATGAGATTAGAAATGAATTACAGGGAAAAAAACGTAAAAAAGACAAACACATGGAGGCTAAACAATACGTTACTAAATAACCAAGAGATCACTGAAGAAATCAAAGAGGAAACAAAAAAATACCTAGAGACAAATGACAATGAAAACACGACGACCCAAAACCTATGGGATGCAGCAAAAGCAGTTCTAAGAGGGAAGTTTATAGCTATACAAGCCTACCTAAAGAAACAAGAAAAATCTCAAGTAAACAATCTAACCTTACACCTAAAGAAACTAGAGAAAGAAGAACAAACAAAACCCAAAGTTAGCAGAAGGAAAGAAATCTTAAAGATCAGAGCAGAAATAAACGAAATAGAAACAAAGACAACAATAGCAAAGATCAATAAAACTAAAAGTTGGTTCTTTGAGAAGATAAACAAAATGGATAAGCCATTAGCCAGACTCATCAAGAAAAAGAGGGAGAGGACTCAAATCAATAAAATCAGAAATGAAAAAGGAGAAGTTACAACAGACACCGCAGAAATACAAAGCATCCTAAGAGACTACTACAAGCAACTTTATGCCAATAAAATGGACAACCTGGAAGAAATGGACAAATTCTTAGAAAGGTATAACCTTCCAAGACTGAACCAGGAAGAAACAGAAAATATGAACAGACCAATCACAAGTCATGAAATTGAAACTGTGATTAAAAATCTTCCAACAAACAAAAGTCCAGGACCAGATGGCTTCACAGGTGAATTCTATCAAACATTTAGAGAAGAGCTAACACCCATCCTTCTCAAACTCTTCCAAAAAATTGCAGAGGAAGGAACACTCCCAAACTCATTCTGTGAGGCCACCATCACCCTGATACCAAAACCAGACAAAGACACTACAAAAAAAGAAAATTACAGACCAATATCACTGATGAATATAGATGCAAAAATCCTCAACAAAATACTAGCAAACAGAATCCAACCACACATTAAAAGGATCATACACCACGATCAAGTGGGATTTATCCCAGGGATGCAAGGATTCTTCAACATACGCAAATCAATCAATGTGATACACCATATTACCAAATTGAAGAATAAAAACCATATGATCATCTCAATAGATGCAGAAAAAGCTTTTGACAAAATTCAACACCCATTTCTGATAAAAACTCTCCAGAAAGTGGGCATAGAGGGAACCTACCTCAACATAATAAAGGCCATATATGACAAACCCACAGCAAACATCATTCTCAATGCTGAAAAACTGAAAGCATTTCCTCTAAGATCAGGAACGAGACAAGGATGTCCACTCTCACCACTATTATTCAACATAGTTCTGGAAGTCCTAGCCACGGCAATCAGAGAAGAAAAAGAAATAAAAGGACTACAAATTGGAAAAGAAGAAGTAAAACTGTCACTGGTTGCGGATGACATGATACTATACATAGAGAATCCTAAAACTGCCACCAGAAAACTGCTAGAGCTAATCAATGAATATGGTAAAGTTGCAGGATACAAAATTAATGCACAGAAATCTCTTGCATTCCTATACACTAATGATGAAAAATCTGAAAGAGAAATTAAGGAAACACTCCCATTTACCATTGCAACAAAAAGAATAAAATACCTAGGAATAAACCGACCTAGGGAGACAAAAGACCTGTATGCAGAAAACTATAAGACACTGATGAAAGAAATTAAAGATGATACCAACAGATGGAGAGATATACCATGTTCTTGGATTGGAAGAATCAACATTGTGAAAATGAGTATACTACCCAAAGCAATCTACAGATTCAATGCAATCCCCATCAAATTACCAATGGCATTGTTTACGGAGCTAGAACAAATCCTCTTAAAATTTGTATGGAGACACAAAAGACCCCGAATAGCCAAAGCAGTCTTGAGGGAAAAACATGGAGCTGGAGGAATCAGACTCCCTGACTTCAGACTATACTACAAAGCTACAGTAATCAAGACAATATGGTACTGGCACAAAAACAGAAACATAGATCAATGGAACAAGATAGAAAGCCCAGAGATTAACCCACGCACCTATGGTCAACTAATCTACGACAAAGGAGGCAAAGATATACAATGGAGAAAAGACAGTCTCTTCAATAAGTGGTGCTGGGAAAACTGGACAGCTACATGTAAAAGAATGAAATTAGAATACTCCCTAACACCATACACAAAAATAAACTCAAAATGGATTAGAGACCTAAATATAAGAGTGGACACTATAAAACTCTTAGAGGAAAACATAGGAAGAACACTCTCTGACATAAATCACAGCAAGACCTTTTTTGATCCACCTCCTAGAGTAATGGAAATAAAAACAAAAATAAACAAGTGGGACCTAACGAAACTGCAAAGCTTTTGCACAGCAAAGGAAACCATAAACAAGACGAAAAGACAACCCTCAGAATGGGAGAAAATATTTGCAAATGAATCAACGGACAAAGGATTAATCTCCAAAATATATAAACAGCTCATTCAGCTCAATATTAAAGAAACAAACACCCCAATCCAAAAATGGGCAGAAGACCTAACCAGACATTTCTCCAAAGAAGACATACAGACGGCCACGAAGCACATGAAAAGATGCTCAACATCACTAATTATTAGAGAAATGCAAATCAAAACTACAAGGAGGTATCACCTCACTCCTGTTAGAATGGGCATCATCAGAAAATCTACAAACAACAAATGCTGGAGAGGGTGTGGAGAAAAGGGAACCCTCTTGCACTGTTGGTGGGAATGTAAATTGATACAGCTACTATGGAGAACAATATGGAGGTTCCTTAAAAAACTAAAAATAGAATTACCATATGACCCAGCAATCCCACTACTGGGCATATACCCAGAGAAAACCGTAATTCAAAAAGACACATGCACCCGAATGTTCATTGCAGCACTATTTACAATAGCCAGGTCATGGAAGCAACCTAAATGCCCATCGACAGACGAATGGATAAAGAAGTTGTGGTACATATATACAATGGAATATTACTCAGCCATAAAAAGGAACGAAATTGAGTCATTTGTTGAGACGTGGATGGATCTAGAGACTGTCATACAGAGTGAAGTAAGTCAGAAAGAGAAAAACAAATATCGTATATTAATGCATGTATGTGGAACCTAGAAAAATGGTACAGATGAGCCAGTTTGCAGGGCAGAAGTTGAGACACAGATGTAGAGAATGGACATATGGACACCAAGGGGGGAAAACTGCGGTGGGGTGGGGATGGTGGTGTGCTGAATTGGGCGATTGGGATTGACATGTATACACTGATGTGTATAAAATTGATGCCTAATAAGAACCTGCAGTATAAACAAACGAACAAAACAACTAATACTAAACTTTCATTGGGTTATTTGTATGGAAATATGTTAATATAAATGTTTCAGACATTACATGAAATTTCTAAAAATCTTATATTTGTATGTGTATGGAAATATGTATGGAAATATGTTAATAGAAATGTTTCAGACATTACATGAAATTTCTAAAAATCTTATATGTTCTGGTATAATGTTATATGTAATAATCCTAGTTATTACTTTAAAATGTATATCTCAGAAATAACTAATTTTCTTGTCAACTGCATTATTATGAACTTTCATCAAATCTTTAACCGTGGTCATTTTTAAGTCTTTTGTCATAAAGAAAAAAAAAAAAAAAGAAAGAAATAGTCAGTTAGTTAGTTAATTGTGCCGGGTCTTAGTTGCCACAGGCCAGCTCCTTAGTTGTGGTAATGAGATATTTTATATTCTTTTTTGTTCCTGAACAAAGGCCTCAGAATCCAGTATTTACTTGATAATGCTCACAGCATAGCTCAGCACGGAATAGCCACATTGTTTTTCTTTGGCTGCTATGTACCAAACAGCCTTTTGTACTGTTTTACCAAATGCATGTATTTAACACCTGTTTTAAAAAACATAGTGAGATCTCAAAAACTTGAAATTGACTAAAGTAAGATTCTCTCTGTAGTACTACTTATTTGACCAACACCACCTGATAACACCGGTGTGGTGCACCGAGCCTTACTCTAGCATATCGGGATACACCCCGTTTCGACAAGTGTTCATCCTCCAAGTCCCCAAGGCCTCTCACACACTGCCAGTGAAACTGCTTCCTGCTTGGGAAAGAGTGCCCCAGTTCGTTTCTTTAGAAGCTTGAAGGCTATGTAAGCCCTCCAAAAGGTTAGAGGGCAAAGAACAACTCTAAAACTGGCACATTTGTTTAAAGAAAAAGACTTGTCAATATTACAAGAGCCAGCTTGCTTTCACTTGTGACACGTTTTCTTAGGAGGCAAGGGATGTGGCCATGTGACTTGGACAAGCTGTTTCCCTCTGTCTCAGTGTCCCACCTGTGAGTGGGTAGTCTGACGAAGCTTAATGACAGACATCTGAATAACGATCATGAACAGTGGCATCTAATTTCCAAAATAAAAACAGGAGAATGAGTATGTCTTTCACAACAGGACGTCAAGTCTACCTCAAAGATATTGGTAGCCTTGAGTCCACTGCTTCTCACTGAGTGCAACTGTGCCCCCCAGGGGACATCTGGGGAAGTCTGAAGGTGATTTTGGCTGTCACGACTGGGAGGAGAGAGAGGGAATGTTACGGGCACCTAGTGAGTAAGAGGTCGGGACCTTGCTAAACACTCTACGATGCACAGGACTCACACACCACAGCAAAGGTTTATCTGGCCCCAAAAGTCAATGCCTTGGTTGAGAAACCCTGCCTTAGAGCAAACCACGGATACTCATCTTTAGCAGGTAACAGGGCATTTACTACCCACCTGTAAACCTACAGACTTCCCGACTTACACAGCTAATCCTGTGGCAGGAATGAAATAGAGAGCGTGTGACCATCTGGTAGTACCTAGGTTTGCCCCTCAAGTCACATGAGACAGTGCTGGAGACTGACATTTTCTATATTGGAGGTCTCTGGCAAGCCACCAGTTTTCTAACCTAAAAAGTCTAAGCAGCATTGTTACAATACACATAATAACACGACAATTCTGCTTTTATAGAGAAATTCGATGTGGGAAAGGAGCTTATCTGACATCAGAAGCAAATGCTTTGAACACATCACATCTGCTGGTTCGACTGTCAAATCTTGACAGCTGGAGACGTAGGAAGGTAGACAGGAGAGAACAGACCAAAGTTACGGGCCTGCTGAGTCCTCGGGGCTAACCATAATACACTTCGTACTGCCCTGGGTCCAGGGGTGTGTTCTAACACCCTCTCAGTCACTTACGGTCCATAGACAGACCAAGTATAAATTCACAATTACCAGCAAGTGTACCAAAAAAAGGCAGAGTTAAGAAACTTAAATGCGAGCCCTACCTGGTCTTTTTCTTCTTCATCGACAGAATCATCCGATTTTGCTTTTTCAGGGTCTTCCTCAGGTTTCCGTTTGGCAGGCCTGTCACACACACACACACACACAGTAAAGCCAACTGTTAGCTCACCAGACCCTAGACCTCCAGTGGGCACGAAACAACTCATATTCCTCCCTACCAAGAGTACCCTCTCTTTGGAAAGATTCAGGGCATGGTCCCCTCTTCCCTCTGAGAAGCCCTTTTTGCCAGGACATTAAAAGAAGCTTCGAGCTTAATGTTTCTTTGGATGACAGGTTTAGAATACCACCATTTTGCAAACCTTAAGAAATAATGGATCTAGACTTTGATCAATGGCTGCTACAATCACCGAAGAGACATTACATGCCTCTGATGGACAGCCCCATGCTGTCAATGAAGTCTCACAAAATAAAGCTGGAATCTGATCAAGACTCTAGACCTAACTACCAGTTTACAGAAAACTGGAGGCAAGGGAACACATTAACCACCAAAACGATGCAGTCAGCCAGACCTAGAAGCTATTAGAAAAAAAGACCTATTTTCTTTAAATCAATGGCAAGAAGATAAGGAATCTATCACTCGAAAGGCTTAAGGAGCAAATCAACCAAACTCTGTTACACAAGGGGAAGAATGAACACTGCTATATATTTGTTAGTAAGGAACTGTTACACTTTATAAGGCCTGTTTTGTCTTCTTCAAAAGACTGTTTGCTAGATGTTAGCAATTATGGCAAAATATGAATAAAAAACTTGTCAGAGAAAGAGACCTTGTCATCTAGAAATACAGTATGTGTGGATAAGATGACCTGTCCGATTTGTTTCAAAGTAATCCAACTGGGAGGAGATGGGTGGGTATGGAGCTGTAATCCATTTGGAACAATTTTCACTTGGAGCATGTGGGGGTATAGATGAAACAACAGCCAGGAGATGTTAACTGTTGACACTGGGTGATAGGTACACAGGGGTTCATTTTACTATCCTTGGTAATTCTGTGCATGTACATTTGAAGTTGCCTATGTGAAGAGTAAAAATGGATGAGATCTTCAGAAATGCTGTTCACGAATGTCTAATAACAGAATATCAAAAGGAAAACCGAAGCAATGTGGAAGTCAGAATTACTAAGTTACATCCTACTAATTTATATGTGTTTTACCAAAAACCGTTGGCCCCTAAAATGGGGGCTGTCCATTCATTATATACTGACCTCCTTGTGAAATGAGATGTGATGGTGGTCTGCCTGGCAGTTTGCCTTCTAATCCTGGGGCTAGATGAGACTTCAGCTGCTTAAAGAAAAAGAAACAAAAAAGCCACTATGAATAAAGAGTTCACAGCCAAGGTACAGTTCTTCAGCATTACCAAGCTGGTGCAGAGACCAGGTTCTGAGGATTAAGTAACCTTCTCTTCTTATTCTCAGCAACCACCATCTTGATAAACTCATCAAATTAGCACCTGCCAGTCTGCTGGGCCATTTCAACACAAGCTCTTGTATGAGGGGCCCAACCCTGAGACGCACAAGGAAACAGAGCCTCCGTTTATTTCGTCAAAAGATGAAGTGGCCAAGCACCTGACCTGAGCTCAAGTCCCATGCTCTTTTTTTAAAAATTCCAGAAGAGTTACTCTGACTACAAGTGGGGAAGGAGTCTAAGAATAAATGTTTAGCTTAAACAGGCATGTAACTTACAAGTCATAGATATCAGCAGCTCCTGTTATCTTATACCTCATAAATTCAACCGCATTTGGGGATCTAATGCTCTATAACTTGGTTGAAGACAAAAATTTAAAGTATATATCTAAGCTAGTTAGACGTATACACAAGAGGGAATTCCACGGCGGTCCAGTGGTTAAGACTCGGCACTCTCACTGCCAAGGGCCGGGGTTCGATCCCTGGTTGGAGAACTAAGATGGTACAAGCCGAGCAACACAGCCATCCCCCCACCAAAAAAAAGGATACACAAAAAACAAGTACTGCCGGTGGAGGGGTTGTGTGTGGGGGGAACAGACAGACCCTATGGCGCCAAGTCTGTCCTCCCCTTAGGTGGCACCAGATTCCAACGAGGTCAAACGAGTCAAGCGCTCTTACAGTTTGTTTCTCCATCGGACTTGCTTCTCCTGGGCATGCAAAGTTTGGAAACAGGTTTGGGGGACTTGTTTTTCTCTGCTATTTCCACTCTGCGCTCCTCACCACTTGTCTGGCTCCCGTTTTCTAGACAGCCGTTCACTTCCCAACTGAAAGCATGAGCTCTGTTCTCCAAGGACAAATCTTTATTTAAAAGGGATCTGCCTTGAGCCAGGTAGCCCTCCTACAGCAGGAAAGGATCATTTAAGTAGCAGTGACTGTAAACAAGGGGCCATGAGAGAATAAGGAAACACAGGCGCTTCCTTCATAACTATCAGGGAACAGGGAGAGGTGGGATTATTCTGCCTCCCTGGTCACAGACAAGTTACATGGGAGGAAACGTTTTCTAGCCGCCGGGATGCTGACGACTTACCTCTGATAATTCTTCTCTATGTAGTTTGGTTTTCAAGTCACACAACTGATTCTTTATTTCTGTCTGCAGAAATTCACGCAAGAGATTCCGTTTCTCCTTCATGCATTCCTAAGGGAAGGACAGAGGTTTACAAGTCTCCACATTCCCAAGGTAGGAACCAATGGACTAATACACAAATAGTTACACTGCCTGGTCACATAACAATGACTGAATGGCAGGCAATGCTGAGCCGGCCAAAAAGAAAACTAAATATTCGCAAGACATGTTCCTGATGTTTCCGTTAAGATCATATCACACACCATCTCCAGAGTGGTGACAAATGGAAAGATTAGAGGTGAAACAGACACATAATAGAGTACTAGAACAAAACTGATTTGGAAAAACAGTGTGACCAGGACAAGTTATAATCCAGACTTGATGGTACGGAACCCAGACTGGGAAACTCGATGAGTTACCAAAAGCTAACCCATAATAGCCTATTAGTACAGCACATTAGACAGAAACATCCACGTCATCCTCAACTTTAGGGAAAAGAGAGCCAATTCCACTTAATTTTGTTTTTATGAACTACATAGTATCTGTCAAATGGTCACATTTGATCATATATTTTGTTAAGGTGGAGATTACCTTACCTTTTCTGTTAACTATCTCTTTCCAAATCTTTGAGCCTGGGGGAAGAAAAGGGAAGAAACAAACGCTTGTTCAGCAACATTGTCCACCTGTAAGAATGCCACACTTTAAAGAACTTTGGAAATAAGTTGAACATGAATGTTAGAAAAAAATACAATGGTTTTTCCCTCCCCCAGTGTCTAGAATGCCCTACTGTAATGCCTGCACGTTAAGAAGTTATTTTCAATATGAATGAGGTCCCCCTTTTGGGGGGTGGTTTTCTGATGGTGGTAAGAGATGATATAGGAGATTATCTTCCGATAATATAGGGAAATCTATCTAAAGTAATTATTCAGTACTTGCCTGATAAGTCAAATTTGAAATTCTTCCATTTCACTGAATTCTTTCCTTCTTTCAACTTTTAATTAATAGAGTAAATTACATGATCCCATCACTCTCTTCAAGACAGTCTATAAATAACCTTAAATGTCATAAGTCGGAATTCATTACAGAAATTCACCCGTCATTTTCCAGTAAAGGAAAGCAGCAATTCAAATACAAGCAGTAATACTGTAGTGTATCAATTTGTTGCAGAGAAAAATGTTTATTTAAAAATTTCAAAATACTTTGTATACCAGCCCTCACTAAAAGTATTTTTTAACTGTACTGACATGGACCTGAACCCTTAAGAATTCATCTTTTTCCTCATTATATTTTGTAACCTGACATGCTTTGAAAATAGGCATATATTTTTTAAGTTACAAAACTATTTCAACTCAAAGAATTGTTTAACTTAGGCAAAAAGAAGAGATTAACAATATTATACTCAAACAATTTGCTTCCAATAGATAGAACTGAAGGGGGTATAAAATGACATTCCTCAAGTCTTCTGGATTTTATTTACTCATTGTAATGTACAAAGAGACCCAGGTCCCACCAGGTTAGGGACGTTGCTTCTATGATTTATCTTCTAAAGACAATGGATGAGCAAACCCACCTCCCCTTTAGCCCTGGTTAGCATCAGTCCCAGTGAACCTTCATTTCTCTTTCCTATCTAAATCAAGCTATTCCTCTATAATAACCCATTCTGAATAATGATTATTGAGATTTAAATAACAGCTTTCCAAAAACAACTCTATAGCAATTTATTCCAAATTAGCCCAATCTACAGTTTCTTCTTCATTTTAAGTGAAAAAGTAAAGAATAAAAACATTAGCTAATTTTTAACACATCATTTATCAATGATTCAAGTTGAAAACTGCTTCAACTTTAGCATCTCATGGGTACAAACGGATAAGGAATTTTATGCTAGAAGATTTGGTTGGATACCTGAAGATGTGGTTTATTTATGAGAGTTTTTGTGTTGTGTGTTGATAGATTTAACAACTAAAGAGATTTTGAACATCTTGGGGAGTACTCAATGACTGTCTAATTGTTTCTGTAACTTAGAATGTTTTTCAAGCGCACATGATATAAAAAGTATTATATTATAAAAGTAATATAATTTTGTCTTAATGGATTCTTTCCTAGAAATGGAGCAAATGTTTTGGCTACCAAATCCTTGCAATGATATTTAGTACTGTATTTTTAGCTTCTGCTCTTCTTAAATAACCCAAAAGCTGTACTTTTTATTTAAACCATGAGAACATAAAAGTAGGTGTATAGGTCAAGAGAAAGTACATCCATTTTGTGTCTTTGCCGACTCTTTTCAGATTGATATGTCATCTTTGTCTGAAATAGCAAGCCACATAATTTTGCATAGAAAATAAGAAACATACCTATAAGTTATTTTTAAGTGTTAACATTTAAAGGGACCAGCACTACATAATATTTTTAATTCCATAAATATTTACTGATATCTGCATTATTATAACTCTCAAATTTTTCCTTAGAATTTTGAAAGAACTTCCTTCATTCCAGTATCATGGAAAAGTTTTTCAAGCTTAATTCAACAGGGTATTTCAACTAGCCGGTATCTTTGATCTTTATTATGGTTAATTTTTCTTCATGAAGTGACCAAATTTGAATAAGGCTGATGGTCCATCATGGGGGAGATTCATCTCTCCGGCTTCTTCCTGCTGAGGGAGAATCATCTTTGGTTTGTGACATCACAGTCTGAGCTGGGCAAGTGGCTGTGATAGCAAACCGAGGATTATATCCCTTCAGTGTGAATGAGCTGCAAGAGATGTGGGTGCTATCATTTCAAGTCCTGTCACAGAGACACTACTGAGATGCATGACAGGAGTCAAGTGAGGGAAAGATGCTTGCATTGCAATTGTCACTTTTACAGCATCAGCCATTAAAGATAAAAGTACCATTTCACAGTTTCCTTCATTATTAATTTAAAAGAGGGAGTAAACGTCATGTTAATAAAACTCACAGATAATGATAAAATGGGAGGGAGGAAAGTAACCAGCGAGTAACCAGACAATAAAGGAAGAGGGACACGGAGAGTGAGGGATGGGTGCACAACTCAGCCGCGCCTCTGGCCACAGGAAGAGCAAAAAATAGAAGGCGCCAGCGCGCAGTGGCGGGCTGGAAACCCTCCGACCTCGGAGAACTGCGGAGAACCGGGGACCGGAGTCAACAACGGCTCCCAGGCGGTCCCAGCGTCCCGACCCGCACCCGGCCGCGACACAGTTTCCACAAACTGAGACACACGGAGCCCGCGCGAGGGGCGGCGGGTCGCGCGGGCTTCCCCGCCGGCTCCCCTGCAGGCCGGTCCCCCGCAAGCCGAGCGCACGAAAGGGCGCCCCAAAGGCGCCGGCCCAAGGCGCCCGCTGCGCTTTCCCTCCCGAAGGTGGGCTGCAGGGCCCAAGCGTAAACCCTGAGACAACAACACGCGCACCACGCCGCCACGGGGGACGAGAGGCCGGGCGCCCACCTGCCCGGACACCCTGCATTTCTGGAATCACCGGACGCCTGTGTAAATTTCCGTTCGGCGTGTCATTTGCCAAAGGCCACTCAAGATCAGGGGACAGGATGCCTCCTCTCCAAGGGTCCAGCCAGCCCACCCACTAAAATTACAGGACACAATGCCTCCGTTCCAAGGGCCCTGCCAGCCCACCCACTCAAATTAGGGGAGACAACGCCTCCTCTCCAAGGGTCCAGCCAGCCCACCCACTCAAGATCAGAGGGACAAAATGCCTAACTAAAACACAACAAAACAAAAACACAAAAAACTGGAGAGAGGAAGGAAAGGGTGTCCTCAAAAATAAAAAAGCTAAGCACGTTGACAGCGCTAAGAATAAACTACCAGGAAAAAGAAACCCTACATGTCAGATCATGAAGTACGGAAGGGCAAGCCCGCCGGCAGTCCAGGCCCGGGGGGACCGGGGTCCCCAGCCCTACAGAGCCAACGGCAGCCCGCCTCGGGCGCCCCTCGGAAGCGCGGGGTCCCCGCGGCCGAGTCTGCGCCCCCGGCCGGCCCCGGCTCCCCTCTGCCCACCCTGCGCGCGGGGGCTGGACACGGCCGCGGAGAACCACGGCGGGGCGGGAAGGGGGGCTCCAAAGAGGGTCTGGCGACTCGAGTCGCTCCGTTTCTCGGTGGGCTCAGCGCGCGCCGTGGGGGAAGAGGGGCGGGGGTCCGGGAAGAGGGGACGGGTGGCACTCACGTAGACCGGCAGCGGCCACGGGTAGACGGCGGGCTCGGCCCCCACGGACGACTCCAGCCTGGGCTCCAACTTCTCCCCCATGTCTTCGCGCGCGGCCCCCGCACCAGGCTAGTCTGGCGGTTGGGGGGAGGGGCGGGACGCCCGCCGGCGGGGGCGGGGCAGGCGGGCAGGCGGGCGGGCGGGAGGCTGAGGGGAGGGGGCCTGGCCTGGACCTCAGCCACCGCCGCCGCCGCCGCCGCCGCCGCCGCGCTCCCGTCTGGCCCCCGGCTCCCTCTTTGTGGTCACAGGCCCGGGACCTCCAGCGCTGCCGCCAACTCGGGCCGGCGTGAGGCGAGCACAATGAGCCGGGGCCGGGCTGAACCACTCACTCGCGGCGCGCGCGCGCCGCCCACCCCGTGGACTCGCCCGCTCCACCTACGCACGCACGCACGCACGCACGCACGCACGTCTTCGGCTGCCCCCGGCCACCCGCACCGGCCCGAAGTCGGGACCCGGGGAGACCCCCTCGGGGCTTGGGGTGGCGGGTTCGACTCCCGCCCTTGACGTACCGTGACACACACACACACACACACACACACACACACACACACACACACACACCCACCCACCCAATAATAAGACTATAATTCCTCATTAAATATGACAGCCGGAATCCCGGCTTCTGTTCACAAAAATGCCCTGTATTTAGCCTATGCTAGGCACCAGACCCTGGACGCTCAGTACTGGCAAAAAAGGAAATGCCCTGCCCTCATGGCGCTGCCATTTTAATTGGAATAGTAGTGACAATGGTCAAGGGAGAAAATAAAGTGTCATCATCGCCACGGGGACGGTTAATCTCATGTGCGCACTGCGTGGGGCCCTGGCAACCACAAACATTATTCCAGATGTGGCCAGGAAGGTATTTTTCAGAAGAGATGAACACTGAAATTGGTCCACCTTGGGTAAAGGAGATTGTCAATGCCGTGGCGTGGGTGGGCCTCGTCCATCAGCTGAAGGACTGGAGAGAAAAATGAGGTTCCGAAGAAAGAGGGAACTGTTCCTCCAATGGCCTTGGGACATCAGCTCTTCCCTGTGTCTCCAGCCCAGAGTCCTGCCCTGACTTGCCTGCCTCACGGTCACATGAGTCAACTCCTTAAAACAAAACTATATATGTAAAAATACTGAATATATACAAGCCTATTAATTTGTATATGTGTGCATACATATTATATATATGTATACACATATGTTTATATGTGCGTGCGTTTGTAGTATATGTGTAAGTACTATATACAGTATACATACAAGCCTATATATTTGTGTGTATATATTGTATACATGTATGTATGTGCATATATATAGTATACATTTTATAAATGTGAACATGCTGTGTATATACACACACCCATATATTGATATATGGGTGTGTGTAGATATACAGTTTATGTACACTGTATGTATGTATACAGTGTGTATTTATATATAGGTGTGTATATATGTTGTATACCTGTATGTGTATATGTTTCTAGGTGTTACATGTATATATGTATATACTGTTATATACACACTTGCGTATGTATTTATATGTGTATGTACATGCGCATATTTACATATAGGTGTGTATGTGTGTGTATACATTGTATATATGTATATATCTGATATATATGATATATGTACGTGTACATACGATGAATTTATATATACAGTACATATATATTTTTATGCTATATGCTTTTATATGTAGGTGTATATGTGTGTCTATATGTATGTACGTGTACGTATTGCATGTATTATATGTGTATGTATGTATACTGTCTATATACACACCTAAATATCTTTGTATGTGTGTCTATATGTATGACATATATGTACCTAGGTGTGTATATTGCATATGTTATACGTATGTGTGCATACTGTATACATACAAACGATGCATTTTATATGTGTGTATGTATAGTGTCTATGTATGTGGGTATTGTATATGTTATGTGCATATGTGTGTATACATACTGTAGATATACAAACTATGCCTTTTATATGTGTGTATACAGGTAGGTGTGTATTGTATATACTATATGTGTATATGTGTGTATGCATACTGCATAGATACACTGCTGTATATTTTTGTACGCGTGTACATATGTACGTGTGTGTGTATATACACACACACACCCTATGGCTTCTGTTTGTCTGGAGAACCCTCACTGATACGGACACTTATGACAATTGAGCACCTGCTCTTTGCCAGCCAGGGAGCCAAAGGCTTGTCCTTGCGGTGTCTCCCTTAAGTGTCACAAGTCCCAGGAGGGAAGGTGATGCGGCTGCTACCAGTTGAGGTGCCTCAGGGTCAGAGAGGTGCACAGGGTGGGGGGCTGGAGCCTGGTGGAGCCCAGGTGGAGTTCTAGCAGCAGTACAGCCTAGCAGTCCCACTTCCCCGGGTGCTTCTCACAAAGACGCCAAGGGAGAGACGGGATCTGAAGGAGGGGATGAGGAAGCTTCCGTGGGTCCGCAAGCCCAGACCAAGGCTGACTCGTCAAGGGTGTTAGAGGTCAGGACTGTGGTTACCCTGGGGGTGGGCTTACACAGAGCCATTCACATTCTGAAAAAGTATCCATTCTGCTCTTGTTTGTATGTTTACCCCCCTCCCCCAAATCTTTTAAAAACAGATTCTCTTGGTTGCTGGGAACACACACGGGGAAGTTGTGTGTGAGGGGGTGTGATCCAGGGGACAGGGAGGATAAGCCCCCCCACTCGTAGGGCCAGGAGTGGCTCAGCTTTGTGAGCTGAGGATGGCCCACGAGGTCCCAGAGAGAAGGGTCCCTGCTCCGTCCCTGCTCTGTGCACCCCATTCCCAGCCCGAGAAGCCCAGAGCCACCCCCCGCAACACACACACACACACCAGGGAGGAGAGCCAGTCACCCTGGCTCCCAGGCTCTGGCTCCAAGGCTCCCGGCACTAGGAGCTCTTTTCAGCTTTCATGCTCTGTCTGTCTCTCGCCCGCCCTCCCTCCCTCCTCCGCTTCTTCCCCTCCCGCTCCATCTGTCCTCCCCTCCAGCCTGCATTTCTACACAGGATGGCTCACAGACAGCTGCTCCCCGTGCCCACCTGCCACCATTCGATGGATGTCAAAGCAAACCCTGGGGACTTCCCTGGAGGTCCAGTGATTAAGACTCCGAGCTTCCACTGGCAGGGGGCGCGGGTTCGATCCCTGGTCAGGGAAATCAGATCCCACATGCCGCACGGCATGGCCAAGAAAAATAAATGAATAAAAAATAAAGTTATAGTGATGAAACAGCCCTAGTGGTGCAAGGACGGGACGTATAGCTCTATGGTATAGAATAAAGGTCCAGAAACAGATCTATGAGAACTTGATATGACAGAAAGTGGGGAAATTAAGGAGTTTTCAATAAATGGCATTAGGACAATTGCATATCCATGTGGGAAAAAGTAAATTAGAAAAAAAAAAAAAAAAAAAGGCAAGCCCTGGTCAGGTGTGACCTTGGGCCCAGGGCCATTGGCACACGTTGTCATGTGGGATGTTCTTCCTTAGACTCCTCCCTCCCCCCTGTGTCACTGTCACTTCCTCCAGAACCTTCCTGGACTCCCCTACACAAGCCTGGGGTGTGCCCTCACCCGCCCTGGATCACCAGAATTCCCATCCCGGCCCACCCTTCCCTGCCAGGTAAAGAACTGTGCATGGTCAATAAGACCATAGAGGTCATTGGCCATTGCTATTGCAGCTGGAATTGTTACTGTGTTTAGATAGGGTGACCAACACCCGCCCCCAGTTTGCCCAGGACCGCTCAGGTTTGAGCGCTGGAACTCTGGGGAAACCCTCAGTCCCGGGGGACCCCAGAAGGCTGATCAGCCTATTTAGGACGGATCTTTCACTTGATCTCCCAACCCCCGAGAGCCAGAAAGGGAATCTCCCCCCTCCTTCCATTGTAACCTTCATTCATCCATCCACTCATCCCTTTATTCAACTCCTTTATTCAGCAAGTATTTATGAAGCATCTACTACACAGCAGACACTCTTCTAGGTGCTGGGGACATAACAGCATCCCTGTCCTCAAAGAGCTCACGTTCTAGCGAGGGCAGCAAACAGTCGACTGAGAAGGTGTGATTTATCACATGGCGATGATGTCTCGGAGACCACTGCAGGGCAGAGGAGGTGGGAGAGGAAAGGGGCAGGTCTAAATGCAGGCGCTGACGGGATTGGGGCAGACCTTGCCCTGGGCCAGGCTGGTTGCTTCAACACAGCTGTCCTCGCCCAGGGCCATCCTGCCCCCGCCTCACCCAGTTCTTCCGTGACGTGTGGGGAAAATCTGTGGTTGTCACAACTCGGGGGGAGGGGCCCCTGGAATCAAAGGGGTGTGGCCAGGGCTGCTGCTAAACCCCACACAGTGCCCAGGAGGGGCCCTCAGCAGAGGATGACCCGCCCCGAATAACCCCAGTGCCGCAGGGGAGACCCTGCACTAATATTATTCAGACCCGCTGGTGCCCCCAGATTCCTGCACAGGCAGGGACTCTAACCGGGTCACCTCTGTATCCCGAGGTGACCTAGAGTGGGGCAGCCAGGAGGGCTGAGATGAGCATCGGGGGTGAAATGACAAATCTCTGTGCCCACTCTCCGCGCCGCACCCCAGGGGCGATGGCCTCTATCTCCTCCCTGTGCAGGTAGCTTTTCCCTGAGCCATTTCTTCTTGTCAAGGTCCCTGTCGCAGGTTGGGTTCCCCAAAGATGACGTTGAGAGCAAGGATTGGAGTGCAGGTGGTTGATGTGAGACGTGCAGCAACAGATACAGCTGCCATAGGGTCCCGCAATTCCACTCCTGGGCATAGATCTGGAGAAAACTCTAATTCAAAACTATACACACACCCCTGGGATCTCCTGGGTGGTCCAGTGGTTAAGACTCCGTGCTTCCAGTGCGGGGGGCATGGGTTCCATCTCTGGTCAGGGAACTAAGATCTCACATGCTGTGTGACAAAAAAAAAAAGAAAGAAAGAAAGAAAAAGAAAGAAAGAGAGAAAGAAAGAGAGAGAGGGAGAGAGAGAAAGAAAGAAAGAAGGGAAGGAAGCAAGGAAGAAAGAAAGGAAGAAAGAAATAAAGGAAGAAAGGAAGAAAGAAAGAAAGGAGGAAAGAAAGGGAGGAAGAAAGGAAGAAAGAAAAAAAAAGAAAGACAAGATACATGCACCCCAATGTTCATTGCAGCACTATTTACAATAGCCAAGACATGGAAGCTACCTAAATGTCCACTGATGGATGAATGGATAAAGAAGATGTGGTACATATATACAATGGGATATTATCCAGCCATAAAAAGAATGAAATAATGCTATTTGCAGCAATGTGGATGGACCTAGAGATTACCATACTAAGTGAAGTAAGTCAGAAGAGAAAGACACATATCATATGATCTCACTTATATGTGAAATCTAAAATACGACACAAATGAACTCGTCTACGAAACAAAAACAGACTCACAGACATAGAGAACAGACTTGTGGTTGCCAAGGGGGAGAAAGAGTGAGGGAGGGTTGGATTGGGAGTTTGGGGTTAGCAGATGCAAACTATTAAATATAGGATGGATAAACTACAACATCCTACTGTCTAGCACAGGGAACTATATTCAACATCCTGTGATAAGCCATAATGGAAAAGAAAAAAGTTTTACTTATAGGTTCCATCCCTAACTGAGCTGGCCCATCCCCTCCCATGGTTCTAAGTGCAGCCCGAGGCTGCAGACTTCCCACCGTGGTCTTCAGCTCCAGAGCAAGCCACCTGCAAACCACCCACATCTTTCCAGGGGCTGGCAACTCTCCTTTGCTACTGATTCCAAGACACATCCAGATAGCAAAAATGTGACCATGAAAAGAAACTCAGGCATGTTCAAATCAGGGAAATAACATTCTTATCTCTGTTCAGTACTCGCTTAATTTTAGAATAGCTTAGAGTTACAAAAAAGTGGCAAAGATCTGTACAGAGTGTAGAGTGCCGTGGACCCTGACCCAGTAACCCTATCTCCAACACGTTAGTACGTTAGTATGACATGTTTATCCAACTAAGGAACCAAGATGGATACATTGTTATTAACTAAAGTCCACACTTCATTAGCATTTCCCTAGTTTTCCCCTAACATCCTTTTTCTGTCCCAGTCTCCTCTGGGCTGTGACATTTCTCAGATGTCCCTGGGTTTTGATACCTTGAAAGTTTTGAGGAGGACTGGTCAGGTATTTTGTCCCTCAATTTGTTTGTCTGTTTTCTGATGTTTTCTTATGGTTGGTCTGGAGTTATGGGGTTTGGGGCGGAAGATCCAGACAGAGATAAAAATGCCATTCTCCTCAGGTCACATCAAGGATACACACCATCAACGGGACTTATGACAAATGATTTTACCCTTGATCACCTGGCCAGTAGCGTCTTTTTTTTTTTTTTTTTTTTTTTTTTGCTGCGTTGGGTCTTCGTTGCGTGCGGGCTTCTGTAGTTGTGCATGGGGGCTCAGTAGTTCTGGCTCCCAGGATCTAGAGCGCAGGCTCAGTAGTTGTGGCCCACGGGCTTAGTTGATCTGCGGCACCTGGGATCTTCCCGGACCAGGGCTTGAACCTGTGTCCCCTGCACTGGCAGGCGGATTCTTTTCTTTTCTTCTTTTCTTTTGCAACCAAAACTTTAATCCCAAGGATTCTCACAAAACATATTACGAATGACAGCATGAAAAAAAAAATTGCACAGTAACTCAAAGTTCAGCTCTACAATACTCTTAATCCGGCAGGACATTGGTATCTTGATCATCTCAGATTTCCAAAAAATATTACAAAGAGCTATGTATTCATGTACAGCAATCACAGAGGGGACTTATGACCTAACTCAAAGGTAAACTAACTTCCTTAAAACTTCTTAGATTCTCAACTCCCTGGACCTCTTGTCCCGTGTGAAGACTAGTGGAATTTTTAAACCTCTAATCTAGGGTAAGGGTGCAGCTTTCATTTTTACCTGCTGGCTTGTGTTCACAGCACCTTTTAAAGACTGCTTGCTTAACTACAGCTGCATACCATATCCCAGCTACAGAAAGTCTTTTACACGTTTGCCAGTGTTGTTTCCATAATAGTAAACATCACACTTTAGGTGGGCAGGAGTTAAAGTTTTATTATCAGTCTAGGCAAGACCAAAAATTCAAAGCAAATTCAATTTTGCTTAAGGGAACATTGGAAGGTAACAATTCTTCATATCACATGCCTCATGTGACCCATTTCAAACCATAGAGAATGACACCTTTATGGGTCACTGTCCCAAGAGACAAACAAATGTGAACAACTAAAACATTTAAAAAGTGCACCAAGCTTCAGAAGTCTCAAACCAAACTTGAATTTTCTGTACATACTCCTGTCAAATGAAGTTATTGCCTGTACACCACTCCTCTTGCAAAGTGGTCTTCTATTTCCTTTCATTTGACCTAGATCGGCTAGGAGACCTAGAGAAAGATCGGGACGGCTTGTGATTTCTCTCCTGGGACAGTCATCTCTCTCTTCTCCTATATCTAGAAAGGGACCTGCTCTGGCTGACGGAGAAGGCTCTCCATCTTGGAGATGTGTGGGAGGTGGAGGACTCCTCCTCCGATAATCATCTCGAGGGCGACGACCCCAAGAAGGAGGCGGTCACGATTTCGACTTCTCTTTTCCCCATTCGACAGGTCCACTCTTACTCGGCAGCCACATAGTGTTCTCCCATCTAGTTCTCGGACAGCATCGGCTGCATCTCGGGGATCTTCACATTCAACAAGAGCGAAGCCGGGAGGGCTTTTAGCAACCCACACACTTCAGAGTGGTCCGTAATAGCCTAAATCTCGTTCCAATTCAGCCTTGTTACCACTGTTTGCAAGATTCCCTACATAAACTTTACAGTCCAACGGACAGGAATCACGATGCAAGACCCTCGTGGCCTCCTGTTTTTCACGGGCCACAGGGTGGTCCCGGGCCTCTAGAATCTGGCAGCTGAATCTGCTCGCACAAGCTGTCCTGTGGGGATGCTTTTCCCCCTATGTGTCCAGCCCGGGGCCCCGCGGTCTTGGCCCGGCCTCCCCGGTGAGAGGGTGAACCCCAGCTCCCTGGAGCAGACACTCAGAGCCCTGGTGACCGGACTCACGGCTGACGGGCCTGGAGCGGCGGCTGGACATGTGTGGCCAGCCTGGTGGTGTTTGGCCCCCTCTGCAGTGCCAGTTCCAGCTGAGAAAGAGCCTCCCTGTGTTATTTTCTCCTGGTTGTGTAAGGATCCCCGGTGTCATCTGACAGAAACGTAGATGGTGTGTTCTTTCTCTCTTTTCTCCCTGCTTCCTCTCCTCCCTCTCTCCCTCCCTGTCCCTCTTTCCCTGTTCTGCTCTCCCTCTACCTCTTTCCCTCTCCCTCTCTCCCTCCCTCTCTCTCCATCTGTCTCTCCCTCTCTCCCTCCCTCTCTCTCTTTCCTCTCCCTCTTTCCTCTCCCTCTTCCCTCTCCTCTCCCTCTGTCCCTGCCTCTCTCCCTGTCCTTGTTTCCGTGTTCCGCTCTGCCTCTACCTCTGTCTCTCCCTCTCTGGGAGGGAGTGAGGGAGATGGAGAGACGGAGGGAGAGGGAGAGTTGGAGAGAGAGGGAGAAGAGGGAGGAGAAGGAGGGAGGCAGAGGGAGGGAGGGAGAGGTCTCTTCCTCCCTCCCTCTGCCTCTCTCCTCCTCCTCTCCTTCTCTCCCTCACCCTCTCTCCCTCTCCATCCCTCCATCATTTTCCCTCCTGCTCCCTCTCCCTCTCTCCCTCCCAGAGAGGGAGAGACAGAGGGAGAGGGAGAGGGGGGAGAGAGGGACACGGAGAGGGAGGGAGGGAGACAGAGAGGGAAGCAGGCACCCTCTCTCCTTCTCCCTCTCCCTACCTCCTTCTCCGACTCCCCCTCTCCTTCGCTCCCTCCCTCTCCTCTCCCTCTGTCTCTCCCTCTCCCTCCCTCCCTCTAGGAGAGGGAGAGGAAGGGAGGGAGAGGGAGAGGGAGAGATGTCTCGCCCTCCCTCCCTCTCCCTCGCCCTTTCCCTTCCTCTCTCCCTCTCCCTCCCTCCTTCTCCCTCTCCCTCCCTCTGTCTCTCCCGCTCCCTCCGTCTCTCCCTCTCCCTCCGTCTCTCCCGCTCCCTCCGTCTCTCCCGCTCCCTCATTCCCTCTCAGACAGGGAGAGATGGAGGGAGAGGCAGAGATGAGGGAGAGGAGCAGAGGGAGGGGGGAGAGAGGGAGAGGGAGAGAGGGAGAGAAGAAGGAGAGAGGGAAAGGGAGGGAGGAAGAGACCTCTCTCTCTCTCCCCCCTCTCTCTCCTTCTCCCTCTCCCTTGTCTCTGCCTCTTCCTCCGTCTCTGGGAGGGAGTGAGGGAGATGGAGAGACGGAGGGAGAGGGAGAGGGAGGAGAGGGAGCGAGGGAGTGGGAGAGAGGGAGCGAGAGAGGGATAAAGGGAGGGAGAGAGGGATAGAGGGAGGGAGGGAGAGACGTCTTTGTCTTTCCTTCCCTCCCTCTCTCCCTCTCCCCCCTCCCTCTCCTGCTCTCTCTCCCTCCACCTCCTTCCCTCTCCAGAGAGGGAGAGGGAGCAGGAGAGGGAGAGAGGGAGGGAGAGAGGGAAAGGGAGAGAGGAAGACACCTCTCTCTCTCTCCCTCCCTCCCCCCTCTCTCTCCCTCTCCCTCTCCCTTGTCTCTGCCTCTTCCTCCGTCTCTGGGAGGGAGTGAGGGAGATGGAGAGACGGAGGGAGAGGGAGAGGGAGGAGAGGGAGCGAGGGAGTGGGAGAGAGGGAGCGAGAGAGGGATAAAGGGAGGGAGAGAGGGATAGAGGGAGGGAGGGAGAGACGACTTTGTCTTTCCTTCCCTCCCTCTATCCCTCTCTCTCCCTCTCCCCCCTCCCTCTCCTGCTCTCTCTCCCTCCACCTCCTTCCCTCTCCAGAGAGGGAGAGGGAGCAGGAGAGGGAGAGAGGGAGGGAGAGAGGGAAAGGGAGGGAGGAAGACACCTCTCTCTCTCTCCCTCCCTCCCCCCTCTCTCTCCCTCTCCCTCTCCCTTGTCTCTGCCTCTTCCTCTGTCTCTCCATCTTTGGGAGGGAGTGAGGGAGATGGAGAGACGGAGGGAGAGGGAGAGGGAGGAGAGGGAGCGAGGGAGTGGGAGAGAGGGAGCGAGAGAGGGATAAAGGGAGGGAGAGAGGGATAGAGGGAGGGAGGGAGAGACGTCTTTGTCTTTCCTTCCCTCCCTCTATCCCTCTCTCCCTCTCCCCCTCTCTCTCCCTCTCCCCCCTCCCTCTCCTGCTCTCTCTCCCTCCACCTCCTTCCCTCTCCAGAGAGGGAGAGGGAGCAGGAGAGGGAGAGAGGGAGGGAGAGAGGGAAAGGGAGGGAGGAAGACACCTCTCTCTCTCTCCCTCCCTCCCCCCTCTCTCTCCCTCTCCCTCTCCCTTGTCTCTGCCTCTTCCTCTGTCTCTCCATCTCTGGGAGGGAGTGAGGGAGATGGAGAGAGGGAGGGAGAGAGGGAGGGAGGGAGGGAGGGAGAGACGCCTTTGTCTTTCCCTCCCTCCCTCTATCCCTCTCCCTCCACCTCCTTCCCTCTCCAGAGAGGGAGACAGAGAAGGAAGCAGGCACCCTCTCCGGAGAGGGAAGGAGGTGGAGGGAGAGGGAGAGGGAGCACGAGAGGGAGAGAGGGAGAGAGGGAGAGAGGGAGAGGGAATGAGGTATCGGAAGAGCGGAACAGGGAAACAGGGACAGGGAAAGGGGGACAGGGAGAGAGGGAGAGGGAAAGAGGGAGAGGGAGAGAGGCAGAGGGAGAGATGGAGGGAGAGTGAGAGTGAGAAGCAGGGAGGTAGAGGGAGGGAGGGAAGGAGAGAGAGAGGGAGACAGAGAGGGAGAGAGGGAGAAGGGCTGATGGGGGCTCCCTCCCCCTCCCCTCCTCTCCCCACTGCTTTCTCTTTCTTCTGCTTCAACAAACACCAGGCGCCTTTTAGATCAGCCCTGAAGTCAACGTTGATGCTTGGACGGCTTGACCTCCCCGCTGCCTTCCAGCCCGGGACCACAGCTGGGAGATGAAGTCTGCGGGGTCCTGGGCAGCGGCGGCGGGCTGCACAGGCACCTCCTCTGACGCCCAATCTCTCCTCCTTTACGAGGCAGCCGCCAGCTCCCCTCCCTGACTCCCCAAGATTTGGGGCCTTTTTAATATGTGTCGATAATGCCATGAGCTACTATTTAACTTTTCCACGAGGACCCATCTCCCGAAATGCAGTGCTTTTCAGCCTTGGCTGCACTAGAGAACCCCCAGGGAAGGGAGAGACGTCTGTACCTCCCTCCCTCTCCCTCTCCCTCTCCCTCCTCCTCTCCCTCTCCTTCTGGGGTGATGCCCGATGAGCTCAGATTCGCAGATGTTCCCCCCATCTCCTCTCTGTGCCTTGCGTGGGGTCTGGGCCTTCTCACTGTGGCCCGGGTATGGCCTTGACATTCAGACATCGGTTCCTGCAAGGACACTTGCGTTTGGTCCATACCGCGTGTGGCTGCAGTCTGTGCTTCTCCTGTTCAGCATCTTCAGTAGATGGGGGCTGTGCGTGAGCCCTTCATCTTCCCCGCAGACACCACTGGTGCTTGCTCGGCCTCGTGGGTGATGTGGGGGGCATGGGGGACAGTCCTGTGTCCCCACCTTCTTGGGCTGCAGACAGGCCACGTTGGTCCTGTGGTGACTGGGGGCTCCCAGGAGAACCCCACCGCAGAGCCGGAGAGGTGGCCCCAGAGAAGGTGGCGTACGCCCGCCTGGGGCAGGGCCTCACCAGCCAGCCCCGGGCCACCTGCAGCAACAGGCGTCTCGCCGTCCATGGGGCTGGGTGTTCGGGCACCGTGGGGATGACCTGCTGTCTGCACGGCAGCCGAGTCTGTATTGTTGAGCCCGGGGAGGCCCCTGGGTGGCTCCTGGAGAGCCTGGTCACATTTCTTCCTGCCCTTGGCCTTAGAGCTCATCACGGTTCACGCCGTTTCTGGTCCCAAAAGGACCTGTGTTCATAAAGACCACGTGTTAGGACAGCACCAAAGTGTCTAGAAATCCGGGCCAGGAGGAGGAGGGAGGGGGATTGGCTGTGCCCGCCAGTGGCCTGAGAGCCCTGCCCGCCCTCAGAGACCTGGCCCGGGGCCCGTGGGGAGGGCGTGGCCCACGGTCCCCAGCGCTGGCCGTCTCTGGGTTCCAGGAGAACTGCGCGATCCTCGGGGAGCTGGTAAGGCTGCAGGCTCAGAAGTCCCGCCTGCTGGGGTTCAGCACGCGTGCCGACTCCGTGCTGGAGATGAACATGGCCAAGACCAGCCAGGTGGTGGCCACTTTCCTAGGTAACCCCGCCTCCCCGAGGGTCAGGCGGACCTTGACTGGACGTGGTGCTGCCTGAGACCCGACTGTGTCAGCCCTTGGGGGTCGCCTTCCCCAACCCTTCATTCTGCCTCGAGGGGCGTGGGGTGGGTGGCGGCTGGGAGGCTGCCACAGGGACATAGCCGAACCTCTCCCCTCCGCCCGCAGATGAGCTGGCCCAGAAGCTGAAGCCCCTCGGGGAGCAGGAGCGGCCGTGATCCTGGACCTAAAGAAGGCCAAGTGCCAGAGGCGGGGCCTGCACTTTGACGGGCCCATCAACGTCTAGGACCTGTGCTGCTACATGAACCAGGGGGAGGAGACGCGCTACCACGTGGACCAGTACCTGCTCGATGAGTCCTTCCCCATGCAGGTGGTCACGCGCGGGTGGCTGGGCATCTCCCAGGAGCTGCTGGGGCTGACCTTCGACCTGGAGGAGGGTGCCAACGTGTGTCACGGAGATGTGAGGCTCTACACGGTCCGGGACGCGGCCGCGGACAAGGTCATCCATCGGCAAGTTCTACCTGGACCTCTACCCTCGGTGCATGCGTGGGGGAACCTGTCGGCCGTGGGCCAGGGCTCCTCTGTGGAAGCGGGGCCTCACCCGCGTCCCTCCCCAGGGAAGGGAAGTCTGGGCACATGGCCTGCTTTGGCCTGCAGCCGGGCTGCCTGCAGCAGGATGGGAGGCGCCAGATTGCCATCGCGGCCATGGTGGCCAACTTCACCAAGTCTACGCCCAACCCGCCCTCCCTGTTGCAGCATGATGAGCTGGAGACCTACTTCCATGAGTTCTGGCAAGCGATGCACCAGCTCCGCTCCCAGGTGGGTGCGGGCGCGGGGCTGCAGGCAGGGGGCGGGGAGGGCCCGGGCTCTCCCGTGGTTCTCAGGCAGGCCCTCGCCACGGGATTCTTCCGCTGATGTCACCCCGCACGTGGTGACGCCCTCGGTGTCAGTTTCCATCATCAAACCCCACGCACAGGGCGTGTAAAAAAATGGAAGTGGATGTCCTCGAGACTCTGGAGCCTGGAAGCCGCAGATCAAGGAGTCAGGACTGGTTCCCTGCATGTTAAATACGTGTATTCAAGAGTTGCCTTTAAAAGACAAAAGAAAAGAAAGGAACGTTGCATGCAAGTCTGGTGACAGGCGGTGATGAGAACCAGAGGGTAGGCTCTGGGGCCGGGAGCGCCGTGCCCTGTGAGGCCCTGGGGCTGCTGCCAGTCTCGGTGGAGGCTCAGCAAGTCCCAGGGACTTCCCCACCGGGGGGGCGGGGGTGTCCCCAGCTGAGCGTCTGGGCCCAGGACCCAGTGCTCCTTCAGTCTTCCTGCGGTCAGCCCTTCGTCCTGAGAGCGATGCTCTCACAGGCTGCACCGGAGCGCGTGGGGACACTTTACTGAGCTGTGCAGCCGTCACTACTGCCCTATTTTGGAACATTTCCCTCACCCCAAAAATGTCCCTCACGCCTTTAGTTATCATTCCCTCCCCTCCCCTGCCCCTGACAACCAGGAACCCACTCTGACTCTGTGGATCTACCTGTTCTGGATGTTCCCCCTCAGTGGGGTCACACCGTGTGCCCTTCTGTGTCTGACTTGTCTCGCTGAGCATCGTGTTCTCAGGGTGCATCCACGTGGCAGCGAGTGTCAGGGCTTCACACCTTTGCGTGGCTGAGGGCCGGAAAAAAGACAAACGACAAGAAAGGCACGTTACCTGCGACTCTGGCGACAGCCGGTGATGAGAACCAGAGGGAAGGCTCTGGGGCCGGGAGCGCCGCGCCCTGTGAGGCCCTGGGGCTGCTGCCAGTCTCGGTGGAGGCTCAGCAAGTCCCAGGGACTTCCCCACCGGGGGGGCGGGGGTGTCCCCAGCTGAGCGTCTGGGCCCAGGACCCAGTGCTCCTTCAGTCTTCCTGCGGTCAGCCCTTCGTCCTGAGAGCGATGCTCTCACAGGCTGCACCGGAGCGCGTGGGGACACTTTACTGAGCTGTGCAGCCGTCACTACTGCCCTGTTTTGGAACATTTCCCTCACCCCAAAAATGTCCCTCACGCCCTTAGTTATCATTCCCTCCCCGCCCCCTGCCCCTAACAACCAGGAACCCACTCTGACTCTGTGGATCTACCTGTTCTGGATGTTCCCCCTCAGTGGGGTCACACCCTGTGTGCCCTTCTGTGTCTGACTTGTCTCGCTGAGCATCGTGTTCTCAGGGTGCCTCCACGTGGCAGCGAGTGTCAGGGCTTCACACCTTTGCGTGGCTGAGGGCCGAAAAAAAGACAAACGACAAGAAAGGCACGTTACCTGCGACTCTGGCGACAGCCGGTGATGAGAACCAGAGGGAAGGCTCTGGGGCCGGGAGCGCCGCGCCCTGTGAAGCCCTGGCGTTGCTGCCAGTCTCGGTGGGGCACGGGCAGCGCCGTCCCCCAGAGCTGCTGGCCAACTCATCAAGTCCCGGCTGGCCAACCCCGGTGCGGTCGGGCCGAGGGAAAGGAAAGGGGCTCCCGGACCGCCCGGCTGGAAAGCGCGGCCTGCACACAGTGCCAGCCCCCCGTCTCCTTCCTCCCGCCCTCCAGGCCTCTTCAACCTGCGCCAGATCGTCCTGGCCAAGGTGGACAAGGCCCTGCACACGCAGACGCCCGCGGACCCGGCCCAGGAGAATGCCCGCCTCTGCCAGGAGGTCCTCGGGGTCCCAGCCACGCCAGGTAGCCAAGTGCACGCCGGGCCCACCTTAGCGGTCGCTTGGCGGCTACTGCCCAGGTCAAGAGGATCCTCTGGTGGTGTGTGAAGGGGGACCGACTGACGGGCTCTGGCCGAGGCCCGCTGACCTCTGGCCTCTTCCTGCCTCGGTTCCTGGGCTGGTCCCTCCAGCTGTGGCCCGCGGAGTCCGAGGGTGGGGTGGGCGTATCTGCACGTGCTTTCTGGAGAGCCTGGAAGAGGCAGGAGAGGGCTTCATACCCCGGACGGAACGCGTCGACGAGGTTTGCCCGTGCGTGTCGGTGCGGAGACGCAGTTCACTCCCTCGTGAGCGCTTGAACCCGCGCCCTCCCCGTGCTGGAAGGTGAGCCCTGACTCATCCCTCGGAGCCTCGGGCAGCTGACCTTGTAAGAGGCTTCGGGGTGAACCCTCGTGAGCTTCAGCAGAAAGTCGGCAAAAATTTATTTGTGTCCCTCCACTGAGTTGCCCGCAAGGTCCCCGTTTTCTAGAAGTGTTGGGCCAATACTCCCTCTAGTGGCAGGGGACTCAGACAGGGCTGCTTTGAGGCCCCCTCTCTGGGGAAGGGGCACGGAGCGGCCAGGGGGCCGGGCAGGAGCTTCTCCGCGTGTGTCCCAGGGACCCACCTGCTTGCGACCTTCGGCCACCTGGCAGGAAGCTACGACGCCCAGTCCTATGGCTACCTGTGCAGCGAGGTGTACTCCGCGGACACGTTCCACACACGTTTCAAGCGGGAGGGCGTCCTGAGTGGCAAGGTGAGAGGCCAGCCTGCCATGCAGACCAACACGGAGGTCCTTGGCCTGGGCCTAGATGCTTGTGCCGCCCGCCTGGGCCTGCCAGGCTCTGAGGGCCCTGCCCTGGACCCCCTGCTCCCCTGCCCTTTCTTGAGTCACAGCAGAGGTGGCCACACCCACACCCTCAGTGAAGGGGGTGCTCCACCCTCCTGCAGCCCCACCCCCTCTCGTCAGGTTGCCATGGACTACAGAAGCTGCATTCTGAGGCCAGGGGGCTCCGAGGATGCCAAGGGCATGGTGAAGCTCTTCCTGGGTTGTGACCCCACGCAGGACGCCTTCCTCCTGAGCAAAGGGCTGCAGGTTGAGGGCTGCAAGCCGCCGGCCTGCTGAAGGCACGGGGTTTTGCCCACCCAGGCGGGCCGGGTGCCTTAGCGCCCCGTCGGGGCGGGGGAGGGGCCGCGTGTCCTCCCAGCCCCTGAGTCCCCGGCGGCCGGCCTAGGCCAAAAGTCTCCACCTGGAAGTGTCTGGAGAGCCTGGCATCAAGGCTCCCCCTTGTTGCACTAATGCAATCCCTTCCTGGGGAGCTTTCCTGGTAACAAAACGGTTCTTTGAAAACGCAGCCGTTAATAAAAAGACTCTACTCCTGGTCTCTGCCTGCCGTCCCTTCCACCACAGGAGTGGCATGGGGGCCGTCACACTGGGGGGAGTTCTGACCTTGGTCGGGGATCAGCCCTGGGGCCGTGGTGACGCGTCTGGGTCACTGGGAGATGGCTGAGCTGTGGGGTGAGTTCAGACGGGGATGGTGCCCCGCACCCCGGCCGGGCAGGCTCTCCAGTGAGGGGGTGTCAGTTTCCTGCCAGCCTCTCGCCCGTCACTGTTTGGCATCTCGGGGGCTGTGATTGGCTGGAGCTGGTTCTGGCGGTGGGCACAGCTGTGGGAAGCCCGGCTGTGGCTGTCCCTGTCCCCGTGTCCTGTCCTCCTGCTCAAGGCCGGCCGGCTGGCTCCCTCTGATCATCGGCAGCTGCTGAAGTCTGGACCACAGCAGGGGGCTGCCTTCCTGGGTCCTAGCGATTCTTCCCAAAGGCCTTAGGGATGTGTTTTGGTGGCAGTAGGAATTCAGAGAGGGTGCTGCACCACTGGAGCGGTAGGGTGGCTCTGGACCGTCCCGTGTGTCCTTCCCGGGCCTTTGAGCTCCTCGGGAGCCCTGCCTCCGGCCCTTCGCCCCCACAAAGGACGCCAGGCAGCGGAGCGAGCGCGCGGGCGGCGCCCCGACCTTCTCCCCGTGGCCCAGGCGGGCAGGCGGTGCCACGCTCTGTCCTCCCCTCAGCCTGCCCGCCCGTTCTCACCCGCCCTAGGGCAGTCGGTTGTGGACCAGGCTGTGGTGTCTGCCCTTCTGCAGCCCCGGCTCAGCTCCCTGCACCCACTTCGGTGCCTTCTGTGTTCTGGGCTGGTCGCAGGCCCAGAGCCGGTGGGCAGGCACCCCGTGGCCGGGAGGGCTGTTCGTGTGAATTCCCTGGGGCTTGAAAAGGAGCACAGCCGGCCTTCCATCAGGCACCTCTCGATGGATATGGAAGGGGCGTGTCGGGGCCTGGGGGCTGCTCGTCTTCCTGTGCACCGAGCCCCCAGGTGGTCCCCGTGCAAAATCCAGGTGTGGCGTTGGCACCCCAGCCGTGTGCCGGGCAGTCCATGGCGGGCGACACAAGCCTCGGGCTGGTGGGCCACAGGGTTCCTGAGCGGCAGGTCAGGACTGAGAGGGTGAGGCCTTTCCCCGGGTCCAGGGCCCAGGCTGATGCCGGCTGGAGGCCCCTCCGCTCACCGCCCGCAACCCCCAGCCCCTGCCCTCACGTGAGCCCCCAGGGCTGAGCTCAGGTGTTGGATGCCCAGGCTCCCCGGTAGCCCAGCCCGTTCCCAGTCCTCCGTGGTCACTGAAGGGCTTGGAAGCGGGTTGCCCCACAGAGACTGCTGTTCTCCGAGCCCTGGGCAGGGGGCAGGGAGGACGGGCACAGGGCCCTGCAGGGGTGCGGTCGCCGGGGCAGCCGGAGCAGCTCCACACAGTAAGTAAGAGCACCTCACCAAAAAACAGTGCGTTTCTCCAGCCGCCCCGGGACCTGAGCTCAGGTCCTGGGGCAGGAAGGGGCAGCACTGCAGCTGTTAGCTGTCACTGGGGGTCGACTGTGGCCCGGTGCCACCTCTTAGATCGTCCCCCGTCCCCTTCTGGTGTTGCGACCGGACCCCTGCCAATCGGGTTCTCACTCCTCCCCATCCCCTACGCCGGCTCCACGAAGGTGGAAGGAACACATTTTTAAAAAGGCTGGAGCCTGGGCTTCCCTGCTGGCGCAGTGGTTAAGAATCCGCCTGCCAATGCAGGGGACAAGGGTTCAAGCCCTGGTCCGGGAAGTTCCCACACGCCGCGGAGCAATGAAGCCCGTGCGCCACAACTACTGAGCCTGCGCTCTAGAGCCCAAAAGCCACAACTACTGAGTCCTCGTGCCCCAACTACTGAAGCCCGCGCGCCTAGAGCCCGTGCTCCGCAACAAGAGAAGCCACCGCAATGAGAAGCCCACGCACCGCAACGAAGAGTAGCCCCCGCTCACCGCAACTGGAGAAAGCACACACGCAGCAAGGAAGACCCAACGCAGCCAAAAATAAATAAATTAAATAAATAAATAAATTTTTAAAAATCATATTAAATACCTATCAATGAGATTTTAAGAAATAGTCAGGACCAGAGCCTCCCATCAAGCCTCTTAGATAGCCTCAACCACCAGAGGGCAGACAGCAGAAGCAAGAGAAACTACAATCCTGCAGCCTGTGGACCAAAAACCACAGTGACAGAAAGATAGAGAAGATGAAAAGGCAGAGGGCCATGTACCAGATGAAGGAACAAGAAAAAACCCCAGAAAAACAACTAAATGAAGTGGAGATAGGCAACCTTCCAGAAAAAGAATTCAGAATAATGATAGTGAAGACGATCCAGGACCTCGGAATAAGAATGGAGGCAAAGATTGAGAAGATGCAAGAAATGGTTAACAAAGACCTAGAAGAATTAAAGAACAAACAAACAGAGATGACCAATACAATAACCGAAATGAAAACTACACTAGAAGGAATCAATAGCAGAATAACTGAGGCAGAAGAACGGATAAGTGACCTGGAAGACAGAATGGTGGAATTCACTGCTGCGGAACAGACTAAAGAAAAAAGAATGAAACGAAATGAAGACAGCCTAAGAGACCTCTGGGACAACATTAAACGCAACAACATTCGCATTATAGGGGTCCCAGAAGGAGAAGAGAGAGAGAAAGGACCAGAGAAAATATTTGAAGAGATTATAGTCGAAAACTTCCCTAACATGGGAAAGGAAATAGCCACCCAAGTCCAGGAAGCGCAGAGAGTCCCATACAGAATAAACCCAAGGAGAAACACGCCGAGACACATAGTAATCAAAGTGGCAAAAATCAAAGCCCAAGAAAAATTATTGAAAGCAGCAAGGGAAAAACGACAAATAACATACAAGGGAACTCCCATAAGGTTAACAGCTGATTTCTCAGCAGAAACTCTGCAAGCCAGAAGGGAGTGGCATGATATACTTAAAGTGATGAAAGGGAAGAACCTACCACCAAGATTACTCTACCCAGCAAGGATCTCATTTAGCTTTGATGGAGAAATCAAAAGCTTTACAGACAAGCAAAAGCTAAGAGAATTCAGCACCACCAAACCAGCTCTACAACAAATGCTAAAGGAACTTCTCTAAGTGGGAAACACAAGAGAAGAAAAGGACCTACAAAAACAAACCCAAAACAATTAAGAAAATGGTCATAGGAACATACATATCGATAATTACCTTAAACGTGAATGGATTAAATGCCCCAACCAAAAGACATAGACTGGCTGAATGGATACAAAAACAAGACCCATATATATGCTGTCTACAAGAGACCCACTTTAGACCTAGGGACACATACAGACTGAAAGTAAGGGGATGGAAAAAGATATTCCATGCAAATGGAAATCAAAAGAAAGCTGGAGTAGCTATACTCGTATCAGATAAAATAGACTTTAAAATAAAGAATGTTACAAGAGACAAGGAAGGACACTACATAATGATCCAGGGATCAATCCAAGAAGAAGATATAACAATTATAAATATATATGCACCCAACATAGGAGCACCTCAATACATAAGGCAACTGCTAACAGCTATAAAAGAGGAAATCGACAGTAACACAGTAATAGTGGGGGACTTTAACACCTCACTTACACCAATGGACAGATCATCCAAAATGAAAATAAATAAGGAAACAGAAGCTTTAAATGACACAATAGACCAGATAGATTTAATTGATATATATAGGACATTCCACCCAAAAACAGCAGATTACACGTTCTTCTCAAGTGCGCACGGAACGTTCTCCAGGATAGATCACATCTTGGGTCACAAATCAAGCCTCAGTAAATTTAAGAAAATTGAAATCATATCAAGCATCTTTTCTGACCACAACGCTATGAGATTAGAAATGAATTACAGGGAAAAAAACGTAAAAAAGACAAACACATGGAGGCTAAACAATACGTTACTAAATAACCAAGAGATCACTGAAGAAATCAAAGAGGAAACAAAAAAATACCTAGAGACAAATGACAATGAAAACACGACGACCCAAAACCTATGGGATGCAGCAAAAGCAGTTCTAAGAGGGAAGTTTATAGCTATACAAGCCTACCTAAAGAAACAAGAAAAATCTCAAGTAAACAATCTAACCTTACACCTAAAGAAACTAGAGAAAGAAGAACAAACAAAACCCAAAGTTAGCAGAAGGAAAGAAATCTTAAAGATCAGAGCAGAAATAAACGAAATAGAAACAAAGACAACAATAGCAAAGATCAATAAAACTAAAAGTTGGTTCTTTGAGAAGATAAACAAAATGGATAAGCCATTAGCCAGACTCATCAAGAAAAAGAGGGAGAGGACTCAAATCAATAAAATCAGAAATGAAAAAGGAGAAGTTACAACAGACACCGCAGAAATACAAAGCATCCTAAGAGACTACTACAAGCAACTTTATGCCAATAAAATGGACAACCTGGAAGAAATGGACAAATTCTTAGAAAGGTATAACCTTCCAAGACTGAACCAGGAAGAAACAGAAAATAGGAACAGACCAATCACAAGTCATGAAATTGAAACTGTGATTAAAAATCTTCCAACAAACAAAAGTCCAGGACCAGATGGCTTCACAGGTGAATTCTATCAAACATTTAGAGAAGAGCTAACACCCATCCTTCTCAAACTCTTCCAAAAAATTGCAGAGGAAGGAACACTCCCAAACTCATTCTGTGAGGCCACCATCACCCTGATACCAAAACCAGACAAAGACACTACAAAAAAAGAAAATTACAGACCAATATCACTGATGAATATAGATGCAAAAATCCTCAACAAAATACTAGCAAACAGAATCCAACCACACATTAAAAGGATCATACACCACGATCAAGTGGGATTTATCCCAGGGATGCAAGGATTCTTCAACATACGCAAATCAATCAATGTGATACACCATATTACCAAATTGAAGAATAAAAACCATATGATCATCTCAATAGATGCAGAAAAAGCTTTTGACAAAATTCAACACCCATTTCTGATAAAAACTCTCCAGAAAGTGGGCATAGAGGGAACCTACCTCAACATAATAAAGGCCATATATGACAAACCCACAGCAAACATCATTCTCAATGCTGAAAAACTGAAAGCATTTCCTCTAAGATCAGGAACGAGACAAGGATGTCCACTCTCACCACTATTATTCAACATAGTTCTGGAAGTCCTAGCCACGGCAATCAGAGAAGAAAAAGAAATAAAAGGACTACAAATTGGAAAAGAAGAAGTAAAACTGTCACTGGTTGCGGATGACATGATACTATACATAGAGAATCCTAAAACTGCCACCAGAAAACTGCTAGAGCTAATCAATGAATATGGTAAAGTTGCAGGATACAAAATTAATGCACAGAAATCTCTTGCATTCCTATACACTAATGATGAAAAATCTGAAAGAGAAATTAAGGAAACACTCCCATTTACCATTGCAACAAAAAGAATAAAATACCTAGGAATAAACCGACCTAGGGAGACAAAAGACCTGTATGCAGAAAACTATAAGACACTGATGAAAGAAATTAAAGATGATACCAACAGATGGAGAGATATACCATGTTCTTGGATTGGAAGAATCAACATTGTGAAAATGAGTATACTACCCAAAGCAATCTACAGATTCAATGCAATCCCCATCAAATTACCAATGGCATTGTTTACGGAGCTAGAACAAATCCTCTTAAAATTTGTATGGAGACACAAAAGACCCCGAATAGCCAAAGCAGTCTTGAGGGAAAAACATGGAGCTGGAGGAATCAGACTCCCTGACTTCAGACTATACTACAAAGCTACAGTAATCAAGACAATATGGTACTGGCACAAAAACAGAAACATAGATCAATGGAACAAGATAGAAAGCCCAGAGATTAACCCACGCACCTATGGTCAACTAATCTACGACAAAGGAGGCAAAGATATACAATGGAGAAAAGACAGTCTCTTCAATAAGTGGTGCTGGGAAAACTGGACAGCTACATGTAAAAGAATGAAATTAGAATACTCCCTAACACCATACACAAAAATAAACTCAAAATGGATTAGAGACCTAAATATAAGAGTGGACACTATAAAACTCTTAGAGGAAAACATAGGAAGAACACTCTCTGACATAAATCACAGCAAGACCTTTTTTGATCCACCTCCTAGAGTAATGGAAATAAAAACAAAAATAAACAAGTGGGACCTAACGAAACTGCAAAGCTTTTGCACAGCAAAGGAAACCATAAACAAGACGAAAAGACAACCCTCAGAATGGGAGAAAATATTTGCAAATGAATCAACGGACAAAGGATTAATCTCCAAAATATATAAACAGCTCATTCAGCTCAATATTAAAGAAACAAACACCCCAATCCAAAAATGGGCAGAAGACCTAACCAGACATTTCTCCAAAGAAGACATACAGACGGCCACGAAGCACATGAAAAGATGCTCAACATCACTAATTATTAGAGAAATGCAAATCAAAACTACAAGGAGGTATCACCTCACTCCTGTTAGAATGGGCATCATCAGAAAATCTACAAACAACAAATGCTGGAGAGGGTGTGGAGAAAAGGGAACCCTCTTGCACTGTTGGTGGGAATGTAAATTGATACAGCTACTATGGAGAACAATATGGAGGTTCCTTAAAAAACTAAAAATAGAATTACCATATGACCCAGCAATCCCACTACTGGGCATATACCCAGAGAAAACCGTAATTCAAAAAGACACATGCACCCGAATGTTCATTGCAGCACTATTTACAATAGCCAGGTCATGGAAGCAACCTAAATGCCCATCGACAGACGAATGGATAAAGAAGTTGTGGTACATATATACAATGGAATATTACTCAGCCATAAAAAGGAACGAAATTGAGTCATTTGTTGAGACGTGGATGGATCTAGAGACTGTCATACAGAGTGAAGTAAGTCAGAAAGAGAAAAACAAATATCGTATATTAATGCATGTATGTGGAACCTAGAAAAATGGTACAGATGAGCCAGTTTGCAGGGCAGAAGTTGAGACACAGATGTAGAGAATGGACATATGGACACCAAGGGGGGAAAACTGCGGTGGGGTGGGGATGGTGGTGTGCTGAATTGGGCGATTGGGATTGACATGTATACACTGATGTGTATAAAATTGATGCCTAATAAGAACCTGCAGTATAAACAAACAAACAAAACAACTAATACTAAACTTTCATTGGGTTATTTGTATGGAAATATGTTAATATAAATGTTTCAGACATTACATGAAATTTCTAAAAATCTTATATTTGTATGTGTATGGAAATATGTATGGAAATATGTTAATAGAAATGTTTCAGACATTACATGAAATTGCTAAAAATCTTATATGTTCTGGTATAATGTTATATGTAATAATCCTAGTTATTACTTTAAAATGTATATCTCAGAAATAACTAATTTTCTTGTCAACTGCATTATTATGAACTTTCATCAAATCTTTAACCGTGGTCATTTTTAAGTCTTTTGTCATAAAGAAAAAAAAAAAAAAGAAATAGTCAGTTAGTTAGTTAATTGTGCCGGGTCTTAGTTGCCACAGGCCAGCTCCTTAGTTGTGGTAATGAGATATTTTATATTCTTTTTTGTTCCTGAACAAAGGCCTCAGAATCCAGTATTTACTTGATAATGCTCACAGCATAGCTCAGCACGGAATAGCCACATTGTTTTTCTTTGGCTGCTATGTACCAAACAGCCTTTTGTACTGTTTTACCAAATGCATGTATTTAACACCTGTTTTAAAAAACATAGTGAGATCTCAAAAACTTGAAATTGACTAAAGTAAGATTCTCTCTGTAGTACTACTTATTTGACCAACACCACCTGATAACACCGGTGTGGTGCACCGAGCCTTACTCTAGCATATCGGGATACACCCCGTTTCGACAAGTGTTCATCCTCCAAGTCCCCAAGGCCTCTCACACACTGCCAGTGAAACTGCTTCCTGCTTGGGAAAGAGTGCCCCAGTTCGTTTCTTTAGAAGCTTGAAGGCTATGTAAGCCCTCCAAAAGGTTAGAGGGCAAAGAACAACTCTAAAACTGGCACATTTGTTTAAAGAAAAAGACTTGTCAATATTACAAGAGCCAGCTTGCTTTCACTTGTGACACGTTTTCTTAGGAGGCAAGGGATGTGGCCATGTGACTTGGACAAGCTGTTTCCCTCTGTCTCAGTGTCCCACCTGTGAGTGGGTAGTCTGACGAAGCTTAATGACAGACATCTGAATAACGATCATGAACAGTGGCATCTAATTTCCAAAATAAAAACAGGAGAATGAGTATGTCTTTCACAACAGGACGTCAAGTCTACCTCAAAGATATTGGTAGCCTTGAGTCCACTGCTTCTCACTGAGTGCAACTGTGCCCCCCAGGGGACATCTGGGGAAGTCTGAAGGTGATTTTGGCTGTCACGACTGGAAGGAGAGAGAGGGAATGTTACGGGCACCTAGTGAGTAAGAGGTCGGGACCTTGCTAAACACTCTACGATGCACAGGACTCACACACCACAGCAAAGGTTTATCTGGCCCCAAAAGTCAATGCCTTGGTTGAGAAACCCTGCCTTAGAGCAAACCACGGATACTCATCTTTAGCAGGTAACAGGGCATTTACTACCCACCTGTAAACCTACAGACTTCCCGACTTACACAGCTAATCCTGTGGCAGGAATGAAATAGAGAGCGTGTGACCATCTGGTAGTACCTAGGTTTGCCCCTCAAGTCACATGAGACAGTGCTGGAGACTGACATTTTCTATATTGGAGGTCTCTGGCAAGCCACCAGTTTTCTAACCTAAAAAGTCTAAGCAGCATTGTTACAATACACATAATAACACGACAATTCTGCTTTTATAGAGAAATTCGATGTGGGAAAGGAGCTTATCTGACATCAGAAGCAAATGCTTTGAACACATCACATCTGCTGGTTCGACTGTCAAATCTTGACAGCTGGAGACGTAGGAAGGTAGACAGGAGAGAACAGACCAAAGTTACGGGCCTGCTGAGTCCTCGGGGCTAACCATAATACACTTCGTACTGCCCTGGGTCCAGGGGTGTGTTCTAACACCCTCTCAGTCACTTACGGTCCATAGACAGACCAAGTATAAATTCACAATTACCAGCAAGTGTACCAAAAAAAGGCAGAGTTAAGAAACTTAAATGCGAGCCCTACCTGGTCTTTTTCTTCTTCATCGACAGAATCATCCGATTTTGCTTTTTCAGGGTCTTCCTCAGGTTTCCGTTTGGCAGGCCTGTCACACACACACACACACACAGTAAAGCCAACTGTTAGCTCACCAGACCCTAGACCTCCAGTGGGCACGAAACAACTCATATTCCTCCCTACCAAGAGTACCCTCTCTTTGGAAAGATTCAGGGCATGGTCCCCTCTTCCCTCTGAGAAGCCCTTTTTGCCAGGACATTAAAAGAAGCTTCGAGCTTAATGTTTCTTTGGATGACAGGTTTAGAATACCACCATTTTGCAAACCTTAAGAAATAATGGATCTAGACTTTGATCAATGGCTGCTACAATCACCGAAGAGACATTACATGCCTCTGATGGACAGCCCCATGCTGTCAATGAAGTCTCACAAAATAAAGCTGGAATCTGATCAAGACTCTAGACCTAACTACCAGTTTACAGAAAACTGGAGGCAAGGGAACACATTAACCACCAAAACGATGCAGTCAGCCAGACCTAGAAGCTATTAGAAAAAAAGACCTATTTTCTTTAAATCAATGGCAAGAAGATAAGGAATCTATCACTCGAAAGGCTTAAGGAGCAAATCAACCAAACTCTGTTACACAAGGGGAAGAATGAACACTGCTATATATTTGTTAGTAAGGAACTGTTACACTTTATAAGGCCTGTTTTGTCTTCTTCAAAAGACTGTTTGCTAGATGTTAGCAATTATGGCAAAATATGAATAAAAAACTTGTCAGAGAAAGAGACCTTGTCATCTAGAAATACAGTATGTGTGGATAAGATGACCTGTCCGATTTGTTTCAAAGTAATCCAACTGGGAGGAGATGGGTGGGTATGGAGCTGTAATCCATTTGGAACAATTTTCACTTGGAGCATGTGGGGGTATAGATGAAACAACAGCCAGGAGATGTTAACTGTTGACACTGGGTGATAGGTACACAGGGGTTCATTTTACTATCCTTGGTAATTCTGTGCATGTACATTTGAAGTTGCCTATGTGAAGAGTAAAAATGGATGAGATCTTCAGAAATGCTGTTCACGAATGTCTAATAACAGAATATCAAAAGGAAAACCGAAGCAATGTGGAAGTCAGAATTACTAAGTTACATCCTACTAATTTATATGTGTTTTACCAAAAACCGTTGGCCCCTAAAATGGGGGCTGTCCATTCATTATATACTGACCTCCTTGTGAAATGAGATGTGATGGTGGTCTGCCTGGCAGTTTGCCTTCTAATCCTGGGGCTAGATGAGACTTCAGCTGCTTAAAGAAAAAGAAACAAAAAAGCCACTATGAATAAAGAGTTCACAGCCAAGGTACAGTTCTTCAGCATTACCAAGCTGGTGCAGAGACCAGGTTCTGAGGATTAAGTAACCTTCTCTTCTTATTCTCAGCAACCACCATCTTGATAAACTCATCAAATTAGCACCTGCCAGTCTGCTGGGCCATTTCAACACAAGCTCTTGTATGAGGGGCCCAACCCTGAGACGCACAAGGAAACAGAGCCTCCGTTTATTTCGTCAAAAGATGAAGTGGCCAAGCACCTGACCTGAGCTCAAGTCCCATGCTCTTTTTTTAAAAATTCCAGAAGAGTTACTCTGACTACAAGTGGGGAAGGAGTCTAAGAATAAATGTTTAGCTTAAACAGGCATGTAACTTACAAGTCATAGATATCAGCAGCTCCTGTTATCTTATACCTCATAAATTCAACCGCATTTGGGGATCTAATGCTCTATAACTTGGTTGAAGACAAAAATTTAAAGTATATATCTAAGCTAGTTAGACGTATACACAAGAGGGAATTCCACGGCGGTCCAGTGGTTAAGACTCGGCACTCTCACTGCCAAGGGCCGGGGTTCGATCCCTGGTTGGAGAACTAAGATGGTACAAGCCGAGCAACACAGCCATCCCCCCACCAAAAAAAAGGATACACAAAAAACAAGTACTGCCGGTGGAGGGGTTGTGTGTGGGGGGAACAGACAGACCCTATGGCGCCAAGTCTGTCCTCCCCTTAGGTGGCACCAGATTCCAACGAGGTCAAACGAGTCAAGCGCTCTTACAGTTTGTTTCTCCATCGGACTTGCTTCTCCTGGGCATGCAAAGTTTGGAAACAGGTTTGGGGGACTTGTTTTTCTCTGCTATTTCCACTCTGCGCTCCTCACCACTTGTCTGGCTCCCGTTTTCTAGACAGCCGTTCACTTCCCAACTGAAAGCATGAGCTCTGTTCTCCAAGGACAAATCTTTATTTAAAAGGGATCTGCCTTGAGCCAGGTAGCCCTCCTACAGCAGGAAAGGATCATTTAAGTAGCAGTGACTGTAAACAAGGGGCCATGAGAGAATAAGGAAACACAGGCGCTTCCTTCATAACTATCAGGGAACAGGGAGAGGTGGGATTATTCTGCCTCCCTGGTCACAGACAAGTTACATGGGAGGAAACGTTTTCTAGCCGCCGGGATGCTGACGACTTACCTCTGATAATTCTTCTCTATGTAGTTTGGTTTTCAAGTCACACAACTGATTCTTTATTTCTGTCTGCAGAAATTCACGCAAGAGATTCCGTTTCTCCTTCATGCATTCCTAAGGGAAGGACAGAGGTTTACAAGTCTCCACATTCCCAAGGTAGGAACCAATGGACTAATACACAAATAGTTACACTGCCTGGTCACATAACAATGACTGAATGGCAGGCAATGCTGAGCCGGCCAAAAAGAAAACTAAATATTCGCAAGACATGTTCCTGATGTTTCCGTTAAGATCATATCACACACCATCTCCAGAGTGGTGACAAATGGAAAGATTAGAGGTGAAACAGACACATAATAGAGTACTAGAACAAAACTGATTTGGAAAAACAGTGTGACCAGGACAAGTTATAATCCAGACTTGATGGTACGGAACCCAGACTGGGAAACTCGATGAGTTACCAAAAGCTAACCCATAATAGCCTATTAGTACAGCACATTAGACAGAAACATCCACGTCATCCTCAACTTTAGGGAAAAGAGAGCCAATTCCACTTAATTTTGTTTTTATGAACTACATAGTATCTGTCAAATGGTCACATTTGATCATATATTTTGTTAAGGTGGAGATTACCTTACCTTTTCTGTTAACTATCTCTTTCCAAATCTTTGAGCCTGGGGGAAGAAAAGGGAAGAAACAAACGCTTGTTCAGCAACATTGTCCACCTGTAAGAATGCCACACTTTAAAGAACTTTGGAAATAAGTTGAACATGAATGTTAGAAAAAAATACAATGGTTTTTCCCTCCCCCAGTGTCTAGAATGCCCTACTGTAATGCCTGCACGTTAAGAAGTTATTTTCAATATGAATGAGGTCCCCCTTTTGGGGGGTGGTTTTCTGATGGTGGTAAGAGATGATATAGGAGATTATCTTCCGATAATATAGGGAAATCTATCTAAAGTAATTATTCAGTACTTGCCTGATAAGTCAAATTTGAAATTCTTCCATTTCACTGAATTCTTTCCTTCTTTCAACTTTTAATTAATAGAGTAAATTACATGATCCCATCACTCTCTTCAAGACAGTCTATAAATAACCTTAAATGTCATAAGTCGGAATTCATTACAGAAATTCACCCGTCATTTTCCAGTAAAGGAAAGCAGCAATTCAAATACAAGCAGTAATACTGTAGTGTATCAATTTGTTGCAGAGAAAAATGTTTATTTAAAAATTTCAAAATACTTTGTATACCAGCCCTCACTAAAAGTATTTTTTAACTGTACTGACATGGACCTGAACCCTTAAGAATTCATCTTTTTCCTCATTATATTTTGTAACCTGACATGCTTTGAAAATAGGCATATATTTTTTAAGTTACAAAACTATTTCAACTCAAAGAATTGTTTAACTTAGGCAAAAAGAAGAGATTAACAATATTATACTCAAACAATTTGCTTCCAATAGATAGAACTGAAGGGGGTATAAAATGACATTCCTCAAGTCTTCTGGATTTTATTTACTCATTGTAATGTACAAAGAGACCCAGGTCCCACCAGGTTAGGGACGTTGCTTCTATGATTTATCTTCTAAAGACAATGGATGAGCAAACCCACCTCCCCTTTAGCCCTGGTTAGCATCAGTCCCAGTGAACCTTCATTTCTCTTTCCTATCTAAATCAAGCTATTCCTCTATAATAACCCATTCTGAATAATGATTATTGAGATTTAAATAACAGCTTTCCAAAAACAACTCTATAGCAATTTATTCCAAATTAGCCCAATCTACAGTTTCTTCTTCATTTTAAGTGAAAAAGTAAAGAATAAAAACATTAGCTAATTTTTAACACATCATTTATCAATGATTCAAGTTGAAAACTGCTTCAACTTTAGCATCTCATGGGTACAAACGGATAAGGAATTTTATGCTAGAAGATTTGGTTGGATACCTGAAGATGTGGTTTATTTATGAGAGTTTTTGTGTTGTGTGTTGATAGATTTAACAACTAAAGAGATTTTGAACATCTTGGGGAGTACTCAATGACTGTCTAATTGTTTCTGTAACTTAGAATGTTTTTCAAGCGCACATGATATAAAAAGTATTATATTATAAAAGTAATATAATTTTGTCTTAATGGATTCTTTCCTAGAAATGGAGCAAATGTTTTGGCTACCAAATCCTTGCAATGATATTTAGTACTGTATTTTTAGCTTCTGCTCTTCTTAAATAACCCAAAAGCTGTACTTTTTATTTAAACCATGAGAACATAAAAGTAGGTGTATAGGTCAAGAGAAAGTACATCCATTTTGTGTCTTTGCCGACTCTTTTCAGATTGATATGTCATCTTTGTCTGAAATAGCAAGCCACATAATTTTGCATAGAAAATAAGAAACATACCTATAAGTTATTTTTAAGTGTTAACATTTAAAGGGACCAGCACTACATAATATTTTTAATTCCATAAATATTTACTGATATCTGCATTATTATAACTCTCAAATTTTTCCTTAGAATTTTGAAAGAACTTCCTTCATTCCAGTATCATGGAAAAGTTTTTCAAGCTTAATTCAACAGGGTATTTCAACTAGCCGGTATCTTTGATCTTTATTATGGTTAATTTTTCTTCATGAAGTGACCAAATTTGAATAAGGCTGATGGTCCATCATGGGGGAGATTCATCTCTCCGGCTTCTTCCTGCTGAGGGAGAATCATCTTTGGTTTGTGACATCACAGTCTGAGCTGGGCAAGTGGCTGTGATAGCAAACCGAGGATTATATCCCTTCAGTGTGAATGAGCTGCAAGAGATGTGGGTGCTATCATTTCAAGTCCTGTCACAGAGACACTACTGAGATGCATGACAGGAGTCAAGTGAGGGAAAGATGCTTGCATTGCAATTGTCACTTTTACAGCATCAGCCATTAAAGATAAAAGTACCATTTCACAGTTTCCTTCATTATTAATTTAAAAGAGGGAGTAAACGTCATGTTAATAAAACTCACAGATAATGATAAAATGGGAGGGAGGAAAGTAACCAGCGAGTAACCAGACAATAAAGGAAGAGGGACACGGAGAGTGAGGGATGGGTGCACAACTCAGCCGCGCCTCTGGCCACAGGAAGAGCAAAAAATAGAAGGCGCCAGCGCGCAGTGGCGGGCTGGAAACCCTCCGACCTCGGAGAACTGCGGAGAACCGGGGACCGGAGTCAACAACGGCTCCCAGGCGGTCCCAGCGTCCCGACCCGCACCCGGCCGCGACACAGTTTCCACAAACTGAGACACACGGAGCCCGCGCGAGGGGCGGCGGGTCGCGCGGGCTTCCCCGCCGGCTCCCCTGCAGGCCGGTCCCCCGCAAGCCGAGCGCACGAAAGGGCGCCCCAAAGGCGCCGGCCCAAGGCGCCCGCTGCGCTTTCCCTCCCGAAGGTGGGCTGCAGGGCCCAAGCGTAAACCCTGAGACAACAACACGCGCACCACGCCGCCACGGGGGACGAGAGGCCGGGCGCCCACCTGCCCGGACACCCTGCATTTCTGGAATCACCGGACGCCTGTGTAAATTTCCGTTCGGCGTGTCATTTGCCAAAGGCCACTCAAGATCAGGGGACAGGATGCCTCCTCTCCAAGGGTCCAGCCAGCCCACCCACTAAAATTACAGGACACAATGCCTCCGTTCCAAGGGCCCTGCCAGCCCACCCACTCAAATTAGGGGAGACAACGCCTCCTCTCCAAGGGTCCAGCCAGCCCACCCACTCAAGATCAGAGGGACAAAATGCCTACCTAAAACACAACAAAACAAAAACACAAAAAACTGGAGAGAGGAAGGAAAGGGTGTCCTCAAAAATAAAAAAGCTAAGCACGTTGACAGCGCTAAGAATAAACTACCAGGAAAAAGAAACCCTACATGTCAGATCATGAAGTACGGAAGGGCAAGCCCGCCGGCAGTCCAGGCCCGGGGGGACCGGGGTCCCCAGCCCTACAGAGCCAACGGCAGCCCGGCTCGGGCGCCCCTCGGAAGCGCGGGGTCCCCGCGGCCGAGTCTGCGCCCCCGGCCGGCCCCGGCTCCCCTCTGCCCACCCTGCGCGCGGGGGCTGGACACGGCCGCGGAGAACCACGGCGGGGCGGGAAGGGGGGCTCCAAAGAGGGTCTGGCGACTCGAGTCGCTCCGTTTCTCGGTGGGCTCAGCGCGCGCCGTGGGGGAAGAGGGGCGGGGGTCCGGGAAGAGGGGACGGGTGGCACTCACGTAGACCGGCAGCGGCCACGGGTAGACGGCGGGCTCGGCCCCCACGGACGACTCCAGCCTGGGCTCCAACTTCTCCCCCATGTCTTCGCGCGCGGCCCCCGCACCAGGCTAGTCTGGCGGTTGGGGGGAGGGGCGGGACGCCCGCCGGCGGGGGCGGGGCAGGCGGGCGGGCGGGAGGCTGAGGGGAGGGGGCCTGGCCTGGACCTCAGCCACCGCCGCCGCCGCCGCCGCCGCCGCCGCGCTCCCGTCTGGCCCCCGGCTCCCTCTTTGTGGTCACAGGCCCGGGACCTCCAGCGCTGCCGCCAACTCGGGCCGGCGTGAGGCGAGCACAATGAGCCGGGGCCGGGCTGAACCACTCACTCGCGGCGCGCGCGCGCCGCCCACCCCGTGGACTCGCCCGCTCCACCTACGCACGCACGCACGCACGCACGCACGTCTTCGGCTGCCCCCGGCCACCCGCACCGGCCCGAAGTCGGGACCCGGGGAGACCCCCTCGGGGCTTGGGGTGGCGGGTTCGACTCCCGCCCTTGACGTACCGTGACACACACACACACACACACCCCCCTACCCAATAATAAGACTATAATTCCTCATTAAATATGACAGCCGGAATCCCGGCTTCTGTTCACAAAAATGCCCTGTATTTAGCCTATGCTAGGCACCAGACCCTGGACGCTCAGTACTGGCAAAAAAGGAAATGCCCTGCCCTCATGGCGCTGCCATTTTAATTGGAATAGTAGTGACAATGGTCAAGGGAGAAAATAAAGTGTCATCATCGCCACGGGGATGGTTAATCTCATGTGCGCACTGCGTGGGGCCCCGGCAACCACAAACATTATTCCAGATGTGGCCAGGAAGGTATTTTTCAGAAGAGATGAACACTGAAATTGGTCCACTTTGGGTAAAGGAGATTGTCAATGCCGTGGCGTGGGTGGGCCTCGTCCATCAGCTGAAGGACTGGAGAGAAAAATGAGGTTCCGAAGAAAGAGGGAACTGTTCCTCCAATGGCCTTGGGACATCAGCTCTTCCCTGTGTCTCCAGCCCAGAGTCCTGCCCTGACTTGCCTGCCTCACGGTCACATGAGTCAACTCCTTAAAACAAAACTATATATGTAAAAATACTGAATATATACAAGCCTATTAATTTGTATATGTGTGCATACATATTATATATATGTATACACATGTTTATATGTGCGTGCGTTTGTAGTATATGTGTAAGTACTATATACAGTATACATACAAGCCTATATATTTGTGTGTATATATTGGATACATGTATGTATGTGCATATATATAGTATACATTTTATAAATGTGAACATGCTGTGTATATACACACACCCATATATTGATATATGGGTGTGTGTAGATATACAGTTTATGTACACTGTATGTATGTATACAGTGTGTATTTATATATAGGTGTGTATATATGTTGTATACCTGTATGTGTATATGTTTCTAGGTGTTACATGTATATATGTATATACTGTTATATACACACTTGCGTATGTATTTATATGTGTATGTACATGCGCATATTTACATATAGGTGTGTATGTGTGTGTATACATTGTATATATGTATATATCTGATATATATGATATATGTACGTGTACATATGATGAATTTATATATACAGTACATATATATTTTTATGCTATATGCTTTTATATGTAGGTGTATATGTGTGTCTATATGTATGTACGTGTACGTATTGCATGTATTATATGTGTATGTATGTATACTGTCTATATACACACCTAAATATCTTTGTATGTGTCTATATGTATGACATATATGTACCTAGGTGTGTATATTGCATACGTTATACGTATGTGTGCATACTGTATACATACAAACGATGCATTTTATATGTGTGTATGTATAGTGTCTATGTATGTGGGTATTGTATATGTTATGTGCATATGTGTGTATACATACTGTAGATATACAAACTATGCATTTTATATGTGTGTATACAGGTAGGTGTGTATTGTATATACTATATGTGTATATGTGTGTATGCATACTGCATAGATACACTGCTGTATATTTTTGTACGCGTGTACATATGTACGTGTGTGTGTATATATACACACACACCCTATGGCTTCTGTTTGTCTGGAGAACCCTCACTGATACGGACACTTATGACAATTGAGCACCTGCTCTTTGCCAGCCAGGGAGCCAAAGGCTTGTCCTTGCGGTGTCTCCCTTAAGTGTCACAAGTCCCAGGAGGGAAGGTGATGCGGCTGCTACCAGTTGAGGTGCCTCAGGGTCAGAGAGGTGCACAGGGTGGGGGGCTGGAGCCTGGTGGAGCCCAGGTGGAGTTCTAGCAGCAGTACAGCCTAGCAGTCCCACTTCCCCGGGTGCTTCTCACAAAGACGCCAAGGGAGAGACGGGATCTGAAGGAGGGGATGAGGAAGCTTCCGTGGGTCCGCAAGCCCAGACCAAGGCTGACTCGTCAAGGGTGTTAGAGGTCAGGACTGTGGTTACCCTGGGGGTGGGCTTACACAGAGCCATTCACATTCTGAAAAAGTATCCATTCTGCTCTTGTTTGTATGTTTACCCCCCTCCCCCAAATCTTTTAAAAACAGATTCTCTTGGTTGCTGGGAACACACACGGGGAAGTTGTGTGTGAGGGGGTGTGATCCAGGGGACAGGGAGGATAAGCCCCCCCACTCGTAGGGCCAGGAGTGGCTCAGCTTTGTGAGCTGAGGATGGCCCACGAGGTCCCAGAGAGAAGGGTCCCTGCTCCGTCCCTGCTCTGTGCACCCCATTCCCAGCCTGAGAAGCCCAGAGCCACCCCCCGCAACACACACACACACACACCAGGGAGGAGAGCCAGTCACCCTGGCTCCCAGGCTCTGGCTCCAAGGCTCCCGGCACTAGGAGCTCTTTTCAGCTTTCATGCTCTGTCTGTCTCTCGCCCGCCCTCCCTCCCTCCTCCGCTTCTTCCCCTCCCGCTCCATCTGTCCTCCCCTCCAGCCTGCATTTCTACACAGGATGGCTCACAGACAGCTGCTCCCCGTGCCCACCTGCCACCATTCGATGGATGTCAAAGCAAACCCTGGGGACTTCCCTGGAGGTCCAGTGATTAAGACTCCGAGCTTCCACTGGCAGGGGGCGCGGGTTCGATCCCTGGTCAGGGAAATAAGATCCCACATGCCGCACGGCATGGCCAAGAAAAATAAATGAATAAAAAATAAAGTTATAGTGATGAAACAGCCCTAGTCGTGCAAGGATGGGACGTATAGCTCTATGGTATAGAATAAAGGTCCAGAAACAGATCTATGAGAACTTGATATGACAGAAAGTGGGGAAATTAAGGAGTTTTCAATAAATGGCATTAGGACAATTGCATATCCATGTGGGAAAAAGTAAATTAGAAAAAAAAAAAAAAGGCAAGCCCTGGTCAGGTGTGACCTTGGGCCCAGGGCCATTGGCACACGTTGTCATGTGGGATGTTCTTCCTTAGACTCCTCCCTCCCCCCTGTGTCACTGTCACTTTCTCCAGAACCTTCCTGGACTCCCCTACACAAGCCCGGGGTGTGCCCTCACCCGCCCTGGATCACCAGAATTCCAATCCCGGCCCACCCTTCCCTGCCAGGTAAAGAACTGTGCATGGTCAATAAGACCATAGAGGTCATTGGCCATTGCTATTGCAGCTGGAATTGTTACTGTGTTTAGATAGGGTGACCAACACCCGCCCCCAGTTTGCCCAGGACCGCTCAGGTTTGAGCGCTGGAACTCTGGGGAAACCCTCAGTCCCGGGGAACCCCAGAAGGCTGATCAGCCTATTTAGGACGGATCTTTCACTTGATCTCCCAACCCCCGAGAGCCAGAAAGGGAATCTCCCCCCTCCTTCCATTGTAACCTTCATTCATCCATCCACTCATCCCTTTATTCAACTCCTTTATTCAGCAAGTATTTATGAAGCATCTACTACACAGCAGACACTCTTCTAGGTGCTGGGGACATAACAGCATCCCTGTCCTCAAAGAGCTCACGTTCTAGCGAGGGCAGCAAACAGTCGACTGAGAAGGTGTGATTTATCACATGGCGATGATGTCTCGGAGACCACTGCAGGGCAGAGGAGGTGGGAGAGGAAAGGGGCAGGTCTAAATGCAGGCGCTGACGGGATTGGGGCAGACCTTGCCCTGGGCCAGGCTGGTTGCTTCAACACAGCTGTCCTCGCCCAGGGCCATCCTGCCCCCGCCTCACCCAGTTCTTCCGTGATGTGTGGGGAAAATCTGTGGTTGTCCCAACTGGGGGGGAGGGGCCCCTGGAATCAAAGGGGTGTGGCCAGGGCTGCTGCTAAACCCCACACAGTGCCCAGGAGGGGCCCTCAGCAGAGGATGACCCGCCCCGAATAACCCCAGTGCCGCAGGGGAGACCCTGCACTAATATTATTCAGACCCGCTGGTGCCCCCAGATTCCTGCACAGGCAGGGACTCTAACCGGGTCACCTCTGTATCCCGAGGTGACCTAGAGTGGGGCAGCCAGGAGGGCTGAGATGAGCATCGGGGGTGAAATGACAAATCTCTGTGCCCACTCTCCGCGCCGCACCCCAGGGGCGATGGCCTCTATCTCCTCCCTGTGCAGGTAGCTTTTCCCTGAGCCATTTCTTCTTGTCAAGGTCCCTGTCGCAGGTTGGGTTCCCCAAAGATGACGTTGAGAGCAAGGATTGGAGTGCAGGTGGTTGATGTGAGACGTGCAGCAACAGATACAGCTGCCATAGGGTCCCGCAATTCCACTCCTGGGCATAGATCTGGAGAAAACTCTAATTCAAAACTATACACACACCCCTGGGATCTCCTTGGTGCTCCAGTGGTTAAGACTCCGTGCTTCCAGTGCGGGGGGCATGGGTTCCATCTCTGGTCAGGGAACTAAGATCTCACATGCTGTGTGACAAAAAAAAAAAAGAAAGAAAGAAAGAAAAAGAAAGAAAGAGAGAGAGGGAGAGAGAGAAAGAAAGAAAGAAGGGAAGGAAGCAAGGAAGAAAGAAAGGAAGAAAGAAATAAAGGAAGAAAGGAAGAAAGAAAGAAAGGAGGAAAGAAAGGGAGGAAGAAAGGAAGAAAGAAAAAAAAAAGAAAGACAAGATACATGCACCCCAATGTTCATTGCAGCACTATTTACAATAGCCAAGACATGGAAGCTACCTAAATGTCCACTGATGGATGAATGGATAAAGAAGATGTGGTACATATATACAATGGGATATTATCCAGCCATAAAAAGAATGAAATAATGCTATTTGCAGCAATGTGGATGGACCTAGAGATTACCATACTAAGTGAAGTAAGTCAGAAGAGAAAGACACATATCATATGATCTCACTTATATGTGAAATCTAAAATACGACACAAATGAACTCGTCTACGAAACAAAAACAGACTCACAGACATAGAGAACAGACTTGTGGTTGCCAAGGGGGAGAAAGAGTGAGGGAGGGTTGGATTGGGAGTTTGGGGTTAGCAGATGCAAACTATTAAATATAGGATGGATAAACTACAACATCCTACTGTCTAGCACAGGGAACTATATTCAACATCCTGTGATAAGCCATAATGGAAAAGAAAAAAGTTTTATTTATAGGTTCCATCCCTAACTGAGCTGGCCCATCCCCTCCCATGGTTCTAAGTGCAGCCCGAGGCTGCAGACTTCCCACCGTGGTCTTCAGCTCCAGAGCAAGCCACCTGCAAACCACCCACATCTTTCCAGGGGCTGGCAACTCTCCTTTGCTACTGATTCCAAGACACATCCAGATAGCAAAAATGTGACCATGAAAAGAAACTCAGGCATGTTCAAATCAGGGAAATAACATTCTTATCTCTGTTCAGTACTCGCTTAATTTTAGAATAGCTTAGAGTTACAAAAAAGTGGCAAAGATCTGTACAGAGTGTAGAGTGCCGTGGACCCTGACCCAGTAACCCTATCTCCAACACGTTAGTACGTTAGTATGACATGTTTATCCAACTAAGGAACCAAGATGGATACATTGTTATTAACTAAAGTCCACACTTCATTAGCATTTCCCTAGTTTTCCCCTAACATCCTTTTTCTGTCCCAGTCTCCTCTGGGCTGTGACATTTCTCAGATGTCCCTGGGTTTTGATACCTTGAAAGTTTTGAGGAGGACTGGTCAGGTATTTTGTCCCTCAATTTGTTTGTCTGTTTGTTTTCTGATGTTTTCTTATGGTTGGTCTGGAGTTATGGGGTTTGGGGCGGAAGATCCAGACAGAGATAAAAATGCCATTCTCCTCAGGTCACATCAAGGATACACACCATCAACGGGACTTATGACAAATGATTTTACCCTTGATCACCTGGCCAGTAGCGTCTTTTTTTTTTTTTTTTTTTTTTTTTTGCTGCGTTGGGTCTTCGTTGCGTGCGGGCTTCTGTAGTTGTGCATGGGGGCTCAGTAGTTCTGGCTCCCAGGATCTAGAGCGCAGGCTCAGTAGTTGTGGCCCACGGGCTTAGTTGATCTGCGGCACCTGGGATCTTCCCGGACCAGGGCTTGAACCTGTGTCCCCTGCACTGGCAGGCGGATTCTTTTCTTTTCTTCTTTTCTTTTGCAACCAAAACTTTAATCCCAAGGATTCTCACAAAACATATTACAAATGACAGCATGAAAAAAAAAATTGCACAGTAACTCAAAGTTCAGCTCTACAATACTCTTAATCCGGCAGGACATTGGTATCTTGATCATCTCAGATTTCCAAAAAATATTACAAAGAGCTATGTATTCATGTACAGCAATCACAGAGGGGACTTATGACCTAACTCAAAGGTAAACTAACTTCCTTGAAACTTCTTAGATTCTCAACTCCCTGGACAACCTCTTGTCCCGTGTGAAGACTAGTGGAATTTTTAAACCTCTAATCTAGGGTAAGGGTGCGGCTTTCATTTTTACCTGCTGGCTTGTGTTCACAGCACCTTTTAAAGACTGCTTGCTTAACTACAGCTGCATACCATATCCCAGCTACAGAAAGTCTTTTCCATGTTTGCCAGTGTTGTTTCCATAATAGTAAACATCACACTTTAGGTGGGCAGGAGTTAAAGTTTTATTATCAGTCTAGGCAAGACCAAAAATTCAAAGCAAATTCAATTTTGCTTAAGGGAACATTGGAAGGTAACAACTCTTCATATCACATGCCTCATGTGACCCATTTCAAACCATAGAGAATGACACCTTTATGGGTCACTGTCCCAAGAGACAAACAAATGTGAACAACTAAAACATTTAAAAAGTGCACCAAGCTTCAGAAGTCTCAAACCAAACTTGAATTTTCTGTACATACTCCTGTCAAATGAAGTTATTGCCTGTACACCACTCCTCTTGCAAAGTGGTCTTCTATTTCCTTTCATTTGACCTAGATCGGCTAGGAGACCTAGAGAAAGATCGGGACGGCTTGTGATTTCTCTCCTGGGACAGTCATCTCTCTCTTCTCCTATATCTAGAAAGGGACCTGCTCTGGCTGACGGAGAAGGCTCTCCATCTTGGAGATGTGTGGGAGGTGGAGGACTCCTCCTCCGATAATCATCTCGAGGGCGACGACCCCAAGAAGGAGGCGGTCACGATTTCGACTTCTCTTTTCCCCATTCGACAGGTCCACTCTTACTCGGCAGCCACATAGTGTTCTCCCATCTAGTTCTCGGACAGCATCGGCTGCATCTCGGGGATCTTCACATTCAACAAGAGCGAAGCCGGGAGGGCTTTTAGCAACCCACACACTTCAGAGTGGTCCGTAATAGCCTAAATCTCGTTCCAATTCAGCCTTGTTACCACTGTTTGCAAGATTCCCTACATAAACTTTACAGTCCAACGGACAGGAATCACGATGCAAGACCCTCGTGGCCTCCTGTTTTTCACGGGCCACAGGGTGGTCCCGGGCCTCTAGAATCTGGCAGCTGAATCTGCTCGCACAAGCTGTCCTGTGGGGATGCTTTTCCCCCTATGTGTCCAGCCCGGGGCCCCGCGGTCTTGGCCCGGCCTCCCCGGTGAGAGGGTGAACCCCAGCTCCCTGGAGCAGACACTCAGAGCCCTGGTGACCGGACTCACGGCTGACGGGGCTGGAGCGGCGGCTGGACATGTGTGGCCAGCCTGGTGGTGTTTGGCCCCCTCTGCAGTTCCAGTTCCAGCTGAGAAAGAGCCTCCCTGTGTTATTTTCTCCTGGTTGTGTAAGGATCCCCGGTGTCATCTGACAGAAATGTAGATGGTGTGTTCTTTCTCTCTTTTCTCCCTGCTTCCTCTCCTCCCTCTCTCCCTCCCTGTCCCTCTTTCCCTGTTCTGCTCTCCCTCTACCTCTTTCCCTCTCCCTCTCTCTCCATCTGTCTCTCCCTCTCTCCCTCCCTCTCTCTCTTTCCTCTCCCTCTTCCCTCTCCTCTCCCTCTGTCCCTGCCTCTCTCCCTGTGCCTGTTTCCCTGTCCTTGTTTCCGTGTTCCGCTCTGCCTCTACCTCTGTCTCTCCCTCTCTGGGAGGGAGTGAGGGAGATGGAGAGACGGAGGGAGAGGGAGAGTTGGAGAGAGAGGGAGAAGAGGGAGGAGAAGGAGGGAGGCAGAGGGAGGGAGGGAGAGGTCTCTTCCTCCCTCCCTCTGCCTCTCTCCTCCTCCTCTCCTTCTCTCCCTCACCCTCTCTCCCTCTCCATCCCTCCATCATTTTCCCTCCTGCTCCCTCTCCCTCTCTCCCTCCCAGAGAGGGAGAGACAGAGGGAGAGGGAGAGGGGGGAGAGAGGGACACGGAGAGGGAGGGAGGGAGACAGAGAGGGAAGCAGGCACCCTCTCTCCTTCTCCCTCTCCCTACCTCCTTCTCCGACTCCCCCTCTCCTTCGCTCCCTCCCTCTCCTCTCCCTCTGTCTCTCCCTCTCCCTCCCTCCCTCTAGGAGAGGGAGAGGAAGGGAAAGGGAGAGGGAGAGGGAGGGAGGGAGAGATGTCTCGCCCTCCCTCCCTCTCCCTCGCCCTTTCCCTTCCTCTCTCCCTCTCCCTCCCTCCTTCTCCCTCTCCCTCCCTCTGTCTCTCCCGCTCATTCCCTCTCAGACAGGGAGAGATGGAGGGAGAGGCAGAGATGAGGGAGAGGAGCAGAGGGAGGGGGGAGAGAGGGAGAGGGAGAGAGGGAGAGAAGAAGGAGAGAGGGAAAGGGAGGGAGGAAGAGACCTCTCTCTCTCTCCCTCTCTCCCCCCTCTCTCTCCTTCTCCCTCTCCCTCTCCCTTGTCTCTGCCTCTTCCTCCGTCTCTGGGAGGGAGTGAGGGAGATGGAGAGACGGAGGGAGAGGGAGGAGAGGGAGCGAGGGAGTGGGAGAGAGGGAGCGAGAGAGGGATAAAGGGAGGGAGAGAGGGATAGAGGGAGGGAGGGAGAGACGTCTTTGTCTTTCCTTCCCTCCCTCTCTCCCTCTCTCTCCCTCTCCCCCCTCCCTCTCCTGCTCTCTCTCCCTCCACCTCCTTCCCTCTCCAGAGAGGGAGAGGGAGCAGGAGAGGGAGAGAGGGAGGGAGGGAAAGGGAGAGAGGAAGACACCTCTCTCTCTCTCCCTCCCTCCCCCCTCTCTCTCCCTCTCCCTTGTCTCTGCCTCTTCCTCCGTCTCTGGGAGGGAGTGAGGGAGATGGAGAGACGGAGGGAGAGGGAGAGGGAGGAGAGGGAGCGAGGGAGTGGGAGAGAGGGAGCGAGAGAGGGATAAAGGGAGGGAGAGAGGGATAGAGGGAGGGAGGGAGAGACGACTTTGTCTTTCCTTCCCTCCCTCTATCCCTCTCTCCCTCTCTCTCCCTCTCCCCCCTCCCTCTCCTGCTCTCTCTCCCTCCACCTCCTTCCCTCTCCAGAGACAGAGAGGGAGCAGGAGAGGGAGAGAGGGAGGGAGAAAGGGAAAGGGAGGGAGGAAGACACCTCTCTCTCTCTCCCTCCCTCCCCCCTCTCTCTCCCTCTCCCTCTCCCTTGTCTCTGCCTCTTCCTCTGTCTCTCCATCTTTGGGAGGGAGTGAGGGAGATGGAGAGACGGAGGGAGAGGGAGAGGGAGGAGAGGGAGCGAGGGAGTGGGAGAGAGGGAGCGAGAGAGGGATAAAGGGAGGGAGAGAGGGATAGAGGGAGGGAGGGAGAGACGTCTTTGTCTTTCCTTCCCTCCCTCTATCCCTCTCTCCCTCTCCCCCTCTCTCTCCCTCTCCCCCCTCCCTCTCCTGCTCTCTCTCCCTCCACCTCCTTCCCTCTCCAGAGAGGGAGAGGGAGCAGGAGAGGGAGAGAGGGAGGGAGAGAGGGAAAGGGAGGGAGGAAGACACCTCTCTCTCTCTCCCTCCCTTCCCCCTCTCTCTCCCTCTCCCTCTCCCTTGTCTCTGCCTCTTCCTCTGTCTCTCCATCTCTGGGAGGGAGTGAGGGAGATGGAGAGAGGGAGGGAGAGAGGGAGGGAGGGAGAGAGGGAGAGGGAATGAGGTATCGGAAGAGCGGAACAGGGAAACAGGGACAGGGAAAGGGGGACAGGGAGAGAGGGAGAGGGAAAGAGGGAGAGGGAGAGAGGCAGAGGGAGAGATGGAGGGAGAGTGAGAGTGAGAAGCAGGGAGGTAGAGGGAGGGAGGGAAGGAGGGAGAGAGGGAGACAGAGAGGGAGAGAGGGAGAAGGGCTGATGGGGGCTCCCTCCCCCTCCCCTCCTCTCCCCACTGCTTTCTCTTTCTTCTGCTTCAACAAACACCAGGCGCCTTTTAGATCAGCCCTGAAGTCAACGTTGATGCTTGGACGGCTTGACCTCCCCGCTGCCTTCCAGCCCGGGACCACAGCTGGGAGATGAAGTCTGCGGGGTCCTGGGCAGCGGCGGCGGGCTGCACAGGCACCTCCTCTGACGCCCAATCTCTCCTCCTTTACGAGGCAGCCGCCAGCTCCCCTCCCTGACTCCCCAAGATTTGGGGCCTTTTTAATATGTGTCGATAATGCCATGAGCTACTATTTAACTTTTCCACGAGGACCCATCTCCCGAAATGCAGTGCTTTTCAGCCTTGGCTGCACTAGAGAACCCCCAGGGAAGGGAGAGACGTCTGTACCTCCCTCCCTCTCCCTCTCCCTCCTCCTCTCCCTCTCCTTCTGGGGTGATGCCCGATGAGCTCAGATTCGCAGATGTTCCCCCCATCTCCTCTCTGTGCCTTGCGTGGGGTCTGGGCCTTCTCACTGTGGCCCGGGTACGGCCTTGACATTCAGACATCGGTTCCTGCAAGGACATTTGCGTTTGGTCCATACCGCGTGTGGCTGCAGTCTGTGCTTCTCCTGTTCAGCATCTTCAGTAGATGGGGGCTGTGCGTGAGCCCTTCATCTTCCCCGCAGACACCACTGGTGCTTGCTCAGCCTCGTGGGTGATGTGGGGGGCATGGGGGACAGTCCTGTGTCCCCACCTTCTTGGGCTGCAGACAGGCCACGTTGGTCCTGTGGTGACTGGGGGCTCCCAGGAGAACCCCACCGCAGAGCCGGAGAGGTGGCCCCAGAGAAGGTGGCGTACGCCTGGGGCCGGGCCTCACCAGCCAGCCCCGGGCCACCTGCAGCAACAGGCGTCTCGCCGTCCAGGGGGCTGGGTGTTCGGGCGCCGTGGGGATGACCTGCTGTCTGCACGGCAGCCGAGTCTGTATTGTTGAGCCCGGGGAGGCCCCTGGGTGGCTCCTGGAGAGCCTGGTCACATTTCTTCCTGCCCTTGGCCTTAGAGCTCATCACGGTTCACGCCGTTTCTGGTTCCAAAAGGACCTGTGTTCATAAAGACCACGTGTTAGGACAGCACCAAAGTGTCTAGAAATCCGGGCCAGGAGGAGGAGGGAGGGGGATTGGCTGTGCCCGCCAGTGGCCTGAGAGCCCTGCCCGCTCTCAGAGACCTGGCCCGGGGCCCGTGGGGAGGGCGTGGCCCACGGTCCCCAGCGCTGGCCGTCTCTGGGTTCCAGGAGAACTGCGCGATCCTCGGGGAGCTGGTAAGGCTGCAGGCTCAGAAGTCCCGCCTGCTGGGGTTCAGCACGCGTGCCGACTCCGTGCTGGAGATGAACATGGCCAAGACCAGCCAGGTGGTGGCCACTTTCCTAGGTAACCCCGCCTCCCCGAGGGTCAGGCGGACCTTGACTGGACGTGGTGCTGCCTGAGACCCGACTGTGTCAGCCCTTGGGGGTCGCCTTCCCCAACCCTTCATTCTGCCTCGAGGGGCGTGGGGTGGGTGGCGGCTGGGAGGCTGCCACAGGGACATAGCCGAACCTCTCCCCTCCGCCCGCAGATGAGCTGGCCCAGAAGCTGAAGCCCCTCGGGGAGCAGGAGCGGCCGTGATCCTGGACCTAAAGAAGGCCAAGTGCCAGAGGCGGGGCCTGCACTTTGACGGGCCCATCAACGTCTAGGACCTGTGCTGCTACATGAACCAGGGGGAGGAGACGCGCTACCACGTGGACCAATACCTGCTCGATGAGTCCTTCCCCATGCAGGTGGTCACGCGCGGGTAGCTGGGCATCTCCCAGGAGCTGCTGGGGCTGACCTTCGACCTGGAGGAGGGTGCCAACGTGTGTCACGGAGATGTGAGGCTCTACACGGTCCGGGACGCGGCCGCGGACAAGGTCATCCATCGGCAAGTTCTACCTGGACCTCTACCCTCGGTGCATGCGTGGGGGAACCTGTCGGCCGTGGGCCAGGGCTCCTCTGTGGAAGCGGGGCCTCACCCGCGTCCCTCCCCAGGGAAGGGAAGTCTGGGCACATGGCCTGCTTTGGCCTGCAGCCGGGCTGCCTGCAGCAGGATGGGAGGCGCCAGATTGCCATCGCGGCCATGGTGGCCAACTTCACCAAGTCTACGCCCAACCCGCCCTCCCTGTTGCAGCATGATGAGCTGGAGACCTACTTCCATGAGTTCTGGCAAGCGATGCACCAGCTCCGCTCCCAGGTGGGTGCGGGCGTGGGGCTGCAGGCAGGGGGCGGGGAGGGCCCGGGCTCTCCCGTGGTTCTCAGGCAGGCCCTCGCCACGGGATTCTTCCGCTGATGTCACCCCGCACGTGGTGACGCCCTCGGTGTCAGTTTCCATCATCAAACCCCACGCACAGGGCGTGTAAAAAAATGGAAGTGGATGTCCTCGAGACTCTGGAGCCTGGAAGCCGCAGATCAAGGAGTCAGGACTGGTTCCCTGCATGTTAAATACGTGTATTCAAGAGTTGCCTTTAAAAAGACAAAAGAAAAGAAAGGAACGTTGCATGCAAGTCTGGTGACAGGCGGTGATGAGAACCAGAGGGTAGGCTCTGGGGCCGGGAGCGCCGTGCCCTGTGAGGCCCTGGGGCTGCTGCCAGTCTCGGTGGAGGCTCAGCAAGTCCCAGGGACTTCCCCACCGGGGGGGCGGGGGTGTCCCCAGCTGAGCGTCTGGGCCCAGGACCCAGTGCTCCTTCAGTCTTCCTGCGGTCAGCCCTTCGTCCTGAGAGCGATGCTCTCACAGGCTGCACCGGAGCGCGTGGGGACACTTTACTGAGCTGTGCAGCCGTCACTACTGCCCTATTTTGGAACATTTCCCTCACCCCAAAAATGTCCCTCACGCCTTTAGTTATCATTCCCTCCCCTCCCCTGCCCCTGACAACCAGGAACCCACTCTGACTCTGTGGATCTACCTGTTCTGGATGTTCCCCCTCAGTGGGGTCACACCGTGTGCCCTTCTGTGTCTGACTTGTCTCGCTGAGCATCGTGTTCTCAGGGTGCATCCACGTGGCAGCGAGTGTCAGGGCTTCACACCTTTGCGTGGCTGAGGGCCGGAAAAAAGACAAACGACAAGAAAGGCACGTTACCTGCGACTCTGGCGACAGCCGGTGATGAGAACCAGAGGGAAGGCTCTGGGGCCGGGAGCGCCGCGCCCTGTGAGGCCCTGGGGCTGCTGCCAGTCTCGGTGGAGGCTCAGCAAGTCCCAGGGACTTCCCCACCGGGGGGGCGGGGGTGTCCCCAGCTGAGCGTCTGGGCCCAGGACCCAGTGCTCCTTCAGTCTTCCTGCGGTCAGCCCTTCGTCCTGAGAGCGATGCTCTCACAGGCTGCACCGGAGCGCGTGGGGACACTTTACTGAGCTGTGCAGCCGTCACTACTGCCCTGTTTTGGAACATTTCCCTCACCCCAAAAATGTCCGTCACGCCCTTAGTTATCATTCCCTCCCCGCCCCCTGCCCCTAACAACCAGGAACCCACTCTGACTCTGTGGATCTACCTGTTCTGGATGTTCCCCCTCAGTGGGGTCACACCCTGTGTGCCCTTCTGTGTCTGACTTGTCTCGCTGAGCATCGTGTTCTCAGGGTGCATCCACGTGGCAGCGAGTGTCAGGGCTTCACACCTTTGCATGGCTGAGGGCCGGAAAAAAGACAAACGACAAGAAAGGCACGTTACCTGCGACTCTGGCGACAGCCGGTGATGAGAACCAGAGGGAAGGCTCTGGGGCCGGGAGCGCCGCGCCCTGTGAAGCCCTGGCGTTGCTGCCAGTCTCGGTGGGGCACGGGCAGCGCCGTCCCCCAGAGCTGCTGGCCAACTCATCAAGTCCCGGCTGGCCAACCCCGGTGCGGTCGGGCCGAGGGAAAGGAAAGGGGCTCCCGGACCGCCCGGCTGGAAAGCGCGGCCTGCACACAGTGCCAGCCCCCCGTCTCCTTCCTCCCGCCCTCCAGGCCTCTTCAACCTGCGCCAGATCGTCCTGGCCAAGGTGGACAAGGCCCTGCACACGCAGACGCCCGCGGACCCGGCCCAGGAGAATGCCCGCCTCTGCCAGGAGGTCCTTGGGGTCCCAGCCACGCCAGGTAGCCAAGTGCACGCCGGGCCCACCTTAGCGGTCGCTTGGCGGCTACTGCCCAGGTCAAGAGGATCCTCTGGTGGTGTGTGAAGGGGGACCGACTGACGGGCTCTGGCCGAGGCCCGCTGACCTCTGGCCTCTTCCTGCCTCGGTTCCTGGGCTGGTCCCTCCAGCTGTGGCCCGCGGAGTCCGAGGGTGGGGTGGGCGTATCTGCACGTGCTTTCTGGAGAGCCTGGAAGAGGCAGGAGAGGGCTTCATACCCCGGACGGAACGCGTCGACGAGGTTTGCCCGTGCGTGTCGGTGCGGAGACGCAGTTCACTCCCTCGTGAGCGCTTGAACCCGCGCTCTCCCCGTGCTGGAAGGTGAGCCCTGACTCATCCCTCGGAGCCTCGGGCAGCTGACCTTGTAAGAGGCTTCGGGGTGAACCCTCGTGAGCTTCAGCAGAAAGTCGGCAAAAATTTATTTGTGTCCCTCCACTGAGTTGCCCGCAAGGTCCCCGTTTTCTAGAAGTGTTGGGCCAATACTCCCTCTAGTGGCAGGGGACTCAGACAGGGCTGCTTTGAGGCCCCCTCTCTGGGGAAGGGGCACGGAGCGGCCAGGGGGCCGGGCAGGAGCTTCTCCGCGTGTGTCCCAGGGACCCACCTGCTTGCGACCTTCGGCCACCTGGCAGGAAGCTACGACGCCCAGTCCTATGGCTACCTGTGCAGCGAGGTGTACTCCGCGGACACGTTCCACACACGTTTCAAGCGGGAGGGCGTCCTGAGTGGCAAGGTGAGAGGCCAGCCTGCCATGCAGACCAACACGGAGGTCCTTGGCCTGGGCCTAGATGCTTGTGCCGCCCGCCTGGGCCTGCCAGGCTCTGAGGGCCCTGCCCTGGACCCCCTGCTCCCCTGCCCTTTCTTGAGTCACAGCAGAGGTGGCCACACCCACACCCTCAGTGAAGGGGGTGCTCCACCCTCCTGCAGCCCCACCCCCTCTCGTCAGGTTGCCATGGACTACAGAAGCTGCATTCTGAGGCCAGGGGGCTCCGAGGATGCCAAGGGCATGGTGAAGCTCTTCCTGGGTTGTGACCCCACGCAGGATGCCTTCCTCCTGAGCAAAGGGCTGCAGGTTGAGGGCTGCAAGCCGCCGGCCTGCTGAAGGCACGGGGTTTTGCCCACCCAGGCGGGCCGGGTGCCTTAGCGCCCCGTCGGGGCGGGGGAGGGGCCGCGTGTCCTCCCAGCCCCTGAGTCCCCGGCGGCCAGCCTAGGCCAAAAGTCTCCACCTGGAAGTGTCTGGAGAGCCTGGCATCAAGGCTCCCCCTTGTTGCACTAATGCAATCCCTTCCTGGGGAGCTTTCCTGGTAACAAAACGGTTCTTTGAAAACGCAGCCATTAATAAAAAGACTCTACTCCTGGTCTCTGCCTGCCGTCCCTTCCACCACAGGAGTGGCATGGGGGCCGTCACACTGGGGGGAGTTCTGACCTTGGTCGGGGATCAGCCCTGGGGCCGTGGTGACGCGTCTGGGTCACTGGGAGATGGCTGAGCTGTGGGGTGAGTTCAGACGGGGATGGTGCCCCGCACCCCGGCCGGGCAGGCTCTCCAGTGAGGGGGTGTCAGTTTCCTGCCAGCCTCTCGCCCGTCACTGTTTGGCATCTCGGGGGCTGTGATTGGCTGGAGCTGGTTCTGGCGGTGGGCACAGCTGTGGGAAGCCCGGCTGTGGCTGTCCCTGTCCCCGTGTCCTGTCCTCCTGCTCAAGGCCGGCCGGCTGGCTCCCTCTGATCATCGGCAGCTGCTGAAGTCTGGACCACAGCAGGGGGCTGCCTTCCTGGGTCCTAGCGATTCTTCCCAAAGGCCTTAGGGATGTGTTTTGGTGGCAGTAGGAATTCAGAGAGGGTGCTGCACCACTGGAGCGGTAGGGTGGCTCTGGACCGTCCCGTGTGTCCTTCCCGGGCCTTTGAGCTCCTCGGGAGCCCTGCCTCCGGCCCTTCGCCCCCACAAAGGACGCCAGGCAGCGGAGCGAGCGCGCGGGCGGCGCCCCGACCTTCTCCCCGTGGCCCAGGCGGGCAGGCGGTGCCACGCTCTGTCCTCCCCTCAGCCTGCCCGCCCGTTCTCACCCGCCCTAGGGCAGTCGGTTGTGGACCAGGCTGTGGTGTCTGCCCTTCTGCAGCCCCGGCTCAGCTCCCTGCACCCACTTCGGTGCCTTCTGTGTTCTGGGCTGGTCGCAGGCCCAGAGCCGGTGGGCAGGCACCCCGTGGCCGGGAGGGCTGTTCGTGTGAATTCCCTGGGGCTTGAAAAGGAGCACAGCCGGCCTTCCATCAGGCACCTCTCGATGGATATGGAAGGGGCGTGTCGGGGCCTGGGGGCTGCTCGTCTTCCTGTGCACCGAGCCCCCAGGTGGTCCCCGTGCAAAATCCAGGTGTGGCGTTGGCACCCCAGCCGTGTGCCGGGCAGTCCATGGCGGGCGACACAAGCCTCGGGCTGGTGGGCCACAGGGTTCCTGAGCGGCAGGTCAGGACTGAGAGGGTGAGGCCTTTCCCCGGGTCCAGGGCCCAGGCTGATGCCGGCTGGAGGCCCCTCCGCTCACCGCCCGCAACCCCCAGCCCCTGCCCTCACGTGAGCCCCCAGGGCTGAGCTCAGGTGTTGGATGCCCAGGCTCCCCGGTAGCCCAGCCCGTTCCCAGTCCTCCGTGGTCACTGAAGGGCTTGGAAGCGGGTTGCCCCACAGAGACTGCTGTTCTCCGAGCCCTGGGCAGGGGGCAGGGAGGACGGGCACAGGGCCCTGCAGGGGTGCGGTCGCCGGGGCAGCCGGAGCAGCTCCACACAGTAAGTAAGAGCACCTCACCAAAAAACAGTGCGTTTCTCCAGCCGCCCCGGGACCTGAGCTCAGGTCCTGGGGCAGGAAGGGGCAGCACTGCAGCTGTTAGCTGTCACTAGGGGTCGACTGTGGCCCGGTGCCACCTCTTAGATCGTCCCCCGTCCCCTTCTGGGGTTGCGACCGGACCCCTGCCAATCGGGTTCTCACTCCTCCCCATCCCCTACGCCGGCTCCACGAAGGTGGAAGGAACACATTTTTAAAAAGGCTGGAGCCTGGGCTTCCCTGCTGGCGCAGTGGTTAAGAATCCGCCTGCCAATGCAGGGGACAAGGGTTCAAGCCCTGGTCCGGGAAGTTCCCACACGCCGCGGAGCAATGAAGCCCGTGCGCCACAACTACTGAGCCTGCGCTCTAGAGCCCAAAAGCCACAACTACTGAGTCCTCGTGCCCCAACTACTGAAGCCCGCGCGCCTAGAGCCCGTGCTCCGCAACAAGAGAAGCCACCGCAATGAGAAGCCCACGCACCGCAACGAAGAGTAGCCCCCGCTCACCGCAACTGGAGAAAGCACACACGCAGCAAGGAAGACCCAACGCAGCCAAAAATAAATAAATTAAATAAATAAATAAATTTTTAAAAATCATATTAAATACCTATCAATGAGATTTTAAGAAATAGTCAGGACCAGAGCCTCCCATCAAGCCTCTTAGATAGCCTCAACCACCAGAGGGCAGACAGCAGAAGCAAGAGAAACTACAATCCTGCAGCCTGTGGACCAAAAACCACAGTGACAGAAAGATAGAGAAGATGAAAAGGCAGAGGGCCATGTACCAGATGAAGGAACAAGAAAAAACCCCAGAAAAACAACTAAATGAAGTGGAGATAGGCAACCTTCCAGAAAAAGAATTCAGAATAATGATAGTGAAGACGATCCAGGACCTCGGAATAAGAATGGAGGCAAAGATTGAGAAGATGCAAGAAATGGTTAACAAAGACCTAGAAGAATTAAAGAACAAACAAACAGAGATGACCAATACAATAACCGAAATGAAAACTACACTAGAAGGAATCAATAGCAGAATAACTGAGGCAGAAGAACGGATAAGTGACCTGGAAGACAGAATGGTGGAATTCACTGCTGCGGAACAGACTAAAGAAAAAAGAATGAAACGAAATGAAGACAGCCTAAGAGACCTCTGGGACAACATTAAACGCAACAACATTCGCATTATAGGGGTCCCAGAAGGAGAAGAGAGAGAGAAAGGACCAGAGAAAATATTTGAAGAGATTATAGTCGAAAACTTCCCTAACATGGGAAAGGAAATAGCCACCCAAGTCCAGGAAGCGCAGAGAGTCCCATACAGAATAAACCCAAGGAGAAACACGCCGAGACACATAGTAATCAAAGTGGCAAAAATCAAAGACCAAGAAAAATTATTGAAAGCAGCAAGGGAAAAACGACAAATAACATACAAGGGAACTCCCATAAGGTTAACAGCTGATTTCTCAGCAGAAACTCTGCAAGCCAGAAGGGAGTGGCATGATATACTTAAAGTGATGAAAGGGAAGAACCTACCACCAAGATTACTCTACCCAGCAAGGATCTCATTTAGCTTTGATGGAGAAATCAAAAGCTTTACAGACAAGCAAAAGCTAAGAGAATTCAGCACCACCAAACCAGCTCTACAACAAATGCTAAAGGAACTTCTCTAAGTGGGAAACACAAGAGAAGAAAAGGACCTACAAAAACAAACCCAAAACAATTAAGAAAATGGTCATAGGAACATACATATCGATAATTACCTTAAACGTGAATGGATTAAATGCCCCAACCAAAAGACATAGACTGGCTGAATGGATACAAAAACAAGACCCATATATATGCTGTCTACAAGAGACCCACTTTAGACCTAGGGACACATACAGACTGAAAGTAAGGGGATGGAAAAAGATATTCCATGCAAATGGAAATCAAAAGAAAGCTGGAGTAGCTATACTCGTATCAGATAAAATAGACTTTAAAATAAAGAACGTTACAAGAGACAAGGAAGGACACTACATAATGATCCAGGGATCAATCCAAGAAGAAGATATAACAATTATAAATATATATGCACCCAACACAGGAGCACCTCAATACATAAGGCAACTGCTAACAGCTATAAAAGAGGAAATCGACAGTAACACAGTAATAGTGGGGGACTTTAACACCTCACTTCCACCAATGGACAGATCATCCAAAATGAAAATAAATAAGGAAACAGAAGCTTTAAATGACACAATAGACCAGATAGATTTAATTGATATATATAGGACATTCCACCCAAAAACAGCAGATTACACGTTCTTCTCAAGTGCGCACGGAACGTTCTCCAGGATAGATCACATCTTGGGTCACAAATCAAGCCTCAGTAAATTTAAGAAAATTGAAATCATATCAAGCATCTTTTCTGACCACAACGCTATGAGATTAGAAATGAATTACAGGGAAAAAAACGTAAAAAAGACAAACACATGGAGGCTAAACAATACGTTACTAAATAACCAAGAGATCACTGAAGAAATCAAAGAGGAAACAAAAAAATACCTAGAGACAAATGACAATGAAAACACGACGACCCAAAACCTATGGGATGCAGCAAAAGCAGTTCTAAGAGGGAAGTTTATAGCTATACAAGCCTACCTAAAGAAACAAGAAAAATCTCAAGTAAACAATCTAACCTTACACCTAAAGAAACTAGAGAAAGAAGAACAAACAAAACCCAAAGTTAGCAGAAGGAAAGAAATCTTAAAGATCAGAGCAGAAATAAACGAAATAGAAACAAAGACAACAATAGCAAAGATCAATAAAACTAAAAGTTGGTTCTTTGAGAAGATAAACAAAATGGATAAGCCATTAGCCAGACTCATCAAGAAAAAGAGGGAGAGGACTCAAATCAATAAAATCAGAAATGAAAAAGGAGAAGTTACAACAGACACCGCAGAAATACAAAGCATCCTAAGAGACTACTACAAGCAACTTTATGCCAATAAAATGGACAACCTGGAAGAAATGGACAAATTCTTAGAAAGGTATAACCTTCCAAGACTGAACCAGGAAGAAACAGAAAATATGAACAGACCAATCACAAGTCATGAAATTGAAACTGTGATTAAAAATCTTCCAACAAACAAAAGTCCAGGACCAGATGGCTTCACAGGTGAATTCTATCAAACATTTAGAGAAGAGCTAACACCCATCCTTCTCAAACTCTTCCAAAAAATTGCAGAGGAAGGAACACTCCCAAACTCATTCTGTGAGGCCACCATCACCCTGATACCAAAACCAGACAAAGACACTACAAAAAAAGAAAATTACAGACCAATATCACTGATGAATATAGATGCAAAAATCCTCAACAAAATACTAGCAAACAGAATCCAACCACACATTAAAAGGATCATACACCACGATCAAGTGGGATTTATCCCAGGGATGCAAGGATTCTTCAACATACGCAAATCAATCAATGTGATACACCATATTACCAAATTGAAGAATAAAAACCATATGATCATCTCAATAGATGCAGAAAAAGCTTTTGACAAAATTCAACACCCATTTCTGATAAAAACTCTCCAGAAAGTGGGCATAGAGGGAACCTACCTCAACATAATAAAGGCCATATATGACAAACCCACAGCAAACATCATTCTCAATGCTGAAAAACTGAAAGCATTTCCTCTAAGATCAGGAACGAGACAAGGATGTCCACTCTCACCACTATTATTCAACATAGTTCTGGAAGTCCTAGCCACGGCAATCAGAGAAGAAAAAGAAATAAAAGGACTACAAATTGGAAAAGAAGAAGTAAAACTGTCACTGGTTGCGGATGACATGATACTATACATAGAGAATCCTAAAACTGCCACCAGAAAACTGCTAGAGCTAATCAATGAATATGGTAAAGTTGCAGGATACAAAATTAATGCACAGAAATCTCTTGCATTCCTATACACTAATGATGAAAAATCTGAAAGAGAAATTAAGGAAACACTCCCATTTACCATTGCAACAAAAAGAATAAAATACCTAGGAATAAACCGACCTAGGGAGACAAAAGACCTGTATGCAGAAAACTATAAGACACTGATGAAAGAAATTAAAGATGATACCAACAGATGGAGAGATATACCATGTTCTTGGATTGGAAGAATCAACATTGTGAAAATGAGTATACTACCCAAAGCAATCTACAGATTCAATGCAATCCCCATCAAATTACCAATGGCATTGTTTACGGAGCTAGAACAAATCCTCTTAAAATTTGTATGGAGACACAAAAGACCCCGAATAGCCAAAGCAGTCTTGAGGGAAAAACATGGAGCTGGAGGAATCAGACTCCCTGACTTCAGACTATACTACAAAGCTACAGTAATCAAGACAATATGGTACTGGCACAAAAACAGAAACATAGATCAATGGAACAAGATAGAAAGCCCAGAGATTAACCCACGCACCTATGGTCAACTAATCTACGACAAAGGAGGCAAAGATATACAATGGAGAAAAGACAGTCTCTTCAATAAGTGGTGCTGGGAAAACTGGACAGCTACATGTAAAAGAATGAAATTAGAATACTCCCTAACACCATACACAAAAATAAACTCAAAATGGATTAGAGACCTAAATATAAGAGTGGACACTATAAAACTCTTAGAGGAAAACATAGGAAGAACACTCTCTGACATAAATCACAGCAAGACCTTTTTTGATCCACCTCCTAGAGTAATGGAAATAAAAACAAAAATAAACAAGTGGGACCTAACGAAACTGCAAAGCTTTTGCACAGCAAAGGAAACCATAAACAAGACGAAAAGACAACCCTCAGAATGGGAGAAAATATTTGCAAATGAATCAACGGACAAAGGATTAATCTCCAAAATATATAAACAGCTCATTCAGCTCAATATTAAAGAAACAAACACCCCAATCCAAAAATGGGCAGAAGACCTAACCAGACATTTCTCCAAAGAAGACATACAGACGGCCACGAAGCACATGAAAAGATGCTCAACATCACTAATTATTAGAGAAATGCAAATCAAAACTACAAGGAGGTATCACCTCACTCCTGTTAGAATGGGCATCATCAGAAAATCTACAAACAACAAATGCTGGAGAGGGTGTGGAGAAAAGGGAACCCTCTTGCACTGTTGGTGGGAATGTAAATTGATACAGCTACTATGGAGAACAATATGGAGGTTCCTTAAAAAACTAAAAATAGAATTACCATATGACCCAGCAATCCCACTACTGGGCATATACCCAGAGAAAACCGTAATTCAAAAAGACACATGCACCCGAATGTTCATTGCAGCACTATTTACAATAGCCAGGTCATGGAAGCAACCTAAATGCCCATCGACAGACGAATGGATAAAGAAGTTGTGGTACATATATACAATGGAATATTACTCAGCCATAAAAAGGAACGAAATTGAGTCATTTGTTGAGACGTGGATGGATCTAGAGACTGTCATACAGAGTGAAGTAAGTCAGAAAGAGAAAAACAAATATCGTATATTAATGCATGTATGTGGAACCTAGAAAAATGGTACAGATGAGCCAGTTTGCAGGGCAGAAGTTGAGACACAGATGTAGAGAATGGACATATGGACACCAAGGGGGGAAAACTGCGGTGGGGTGGGGATGGTGGTGTGCTGAATTGGGCGATTGGGATTGACATGTATACACTGATGTGTATAAAATTGATGCCTAATAAGAACCTGCAGTATAAACAAACAAACAAAACAACTAATACTAAACTTTCATTGGGTTATTTGTATGGAAATATGTTAATATAAATGTTTCAGACATTACATGAAATTTCTAAAAATCTTATATTTGTATGTGTATGGAAATATGTATGGAAATATGTTAATAGAAATGTTTCAGACATTACATGAAATTGCTAAAAATCTTATATGTTCTGGTATAATGTTATATGTAATAATCCTAGTTATTACTTTAAAATGTATATCTCAGAAATAACTAATTTTCTTGTCAACTGCATTATTATGAACTTTCATCAAATCTTTAACCGTGGTCATTTTTAAGTCTTTTGTCATAAAGAAAAAAAAAAAAAAGAAATAGTCAGTTAGTTAGTTAATTGTGCCGGGTCTTAGTTGCCACAGGCCAGCTCCTTAGTTGTGGTAATGAGATATTTTATATTCTTTTTTGTTCCTGAACAAAGGCCTCAGAATCCAGTATTTACTTGATAATGCTCACAGCATAGCTCAGCACGGAATAGCCACATTGTTTTTCTTTGGCTGCTATGTACCAAACAGCCTTTTGTACTGTTTTACCAAATGCATGTATTTAACACCTGTTTTAAAAAACATAGTGAGATCTCAAAAACTTGAAATTGACTAAAGTAAGATTCTCTCTGTAGTACTACTTATTTGACCAACACCACCTGATAACACCGGTGTGGTGCACCGAGCCTTACTCTAGCATATCGGGATACACCCCGTTTCGACAAGTGTTCATCCTCCAAGTCCCCAAGGCCTCTCACACACTGCCAGTGAAACTGCTTCCTGCTTGGGAAAGAGTGCCCCAGTTTGTTTCTTTAGAAGCTTGAAGGCTATGTAAGCCCTCCAAAAGGTTAGAGGGCAAAGAACAACTCTAAAACTGGCACATTTGTTTAAAGAAAAAGACTTGTCAATATTACAAGAGCCAGCTTGCTTTCACTTGTGACACGTTTTCTTAGGAGGCAAGGGATGTGGCCATGTGACTTGGACAAGCTGTTTCCCTCTGTCTCAGTGTCCCACCTGTGAGTGGGTAGTCTGACGAAGCTTAATGACAGACATCTGAATAACGATCATGAACAGTGGCATCTAATTTCCAAAATAAAAACAGGAGAATGAGTATGTCTTTCACAACAGGACGTCAAGTCTACCTCAAAGATATTGGTAGCCTTGAGTCCACTGCTTCTCACTGAGTGCAACTGTGCCCCCCAGGGGACATCTGGGGAAGTCTGAAGGTGATTTTGGCTGTCACGACTGGGAGGAGAGAGAGGGAATGTTACGGGCACCTAGTGAGTAAGAGGTCGGGACCTTGCTAAACACTCTACGATGCACAGGACTCACACACCACAGCAAAGGTTTATCTGGCCCCAAAAGTCAATGCCTTGGTTGAGAAACCCTGCCTTAGAGCAAACCACGGATACTCATCTTTAGCAGGTAACAGGGCATTTACTACCCACCTGTAAACCTACAGACTTCCCGACTTACACAGCTAATCCTGTGGCAGGAATGAAATAGAGAGCGTGTGACCATCTGGTAGTACCTAGGTTTGCCCCTCAAGTCACATGAGACAGTGCTGGAGACTGACATTTTCTATATTGGAGGTCTCTGGCAAGCCACCAGTTTTCTAACCTAAAAAGTCTAAGCAGCATTGTTACAATACACATAATAACACGACAATTCTGCTTTTATAGAGAAATTCGATGTGGGAAAGGAGCTTATCTGACATCAGAAGCAAATGCTTTGAACACATCACATCTGCTGGTTCGACTGTCAAATCTTGACAGCTGGAGACGTAGGAAGGTAGACAGGAGAGAACAGACCAAAGTTACGGGCCTGCTGAGTCCTCGGGGCTAACCATAATACACTTCGTACTGCCCTGGGTCCAGGGGTGTGTTCTAACACCCTCTCAGTCACTTACGGTCCATAGACAGACCAAGTATAAATTCACAATTACCAGCAAGTGTACCAAAAAAAGGCAGAGTTAAGAAACTTAAATGCGAGCCCTACCTGGTCTTTTTCTTCTTCATCGACAGAATCATCCGATTTTGCTTTTTCAGGGTCTTCCTCAGGTTTCCGTTTGGCAGGCCTGTCACACACACACACACACACAGTAAAGCCAACTGTTAGCTCACCAGACCCTAGACCTCCAGTGGGCACGAAACAACTCATATTCCTCCCTACCAAGAGTACCCTCTCTTTGGAAAGATTCAGGGCATGGTCCCCTCTTCCCTCTGAGAAGCCCTTTTTGCCAGGACATTAAAAGAAGCTTCGAGCTTAATGTTTCTTTGGATGACAGGTTTAGAATACCACCATTTTGCAAACCTTAAGAAATAATGGATCTAGACTTTGATCAATGGCTGCTACAATCACCGAAGAGACATTACATGCCTCTGATGGACAGCCCCATGCTGTCAATGAAGTCTCACAAAATAAAGCTGGAATCTGATCAAGACTCTAGACCTAACTACCAGTTTACAGAAAACTGGAGGCAAGGGAACACATTAACCACCAAAACGATGCAGTCAGCCAGACCTAGAAGCTATTAGAAAAAAAGACCTATTTTCTTTAAATCAATGGCAAGAAGATAAGGAATCTATCACTCGAAAGGCTTAAGGAGCAAATCAACCAAACTCTGTTACACAAGGGGAAGAATGAACACTGCTATATATTTGTTAGTAAGGAACTGTTACACTTTATAAGGCCTGTTTTGTCTTCTTCAAAAGACTGTTTGCTAGATGTTAGCAATTATGGCAAAATATGAATAAAAAACTTGTCAGAGAAAGAGACCTTGTCATCTAGAAATACAGTATGTGTGGATAAGATGACATGTCCGATTTGTTTCAAAGTAATCCAACTGGGAGGAGATGGGTGGGTATGGAGCTGTAATCCATTTGGAACAATTTTCACTTGGAGCATGTGGGGGTATAGATGAAACAACAGCCAGGAGATGTTAACTGTTGACACTGGGTGATAGGTACACAGGGGTTCATTTTACTATCCTTGGTAATTCTGTGCATGTACATTTGAAGTTGCCTATGTGAAGAGTAAAAATGGATGAGATCTTCAGAAATGCTGTTCACGAATGTCTAATAACAGAATATCAAAAGGAAAACCGAAGCAATGTGGAAGTCAGAATTACTAAGTTACATCCTACTAATTTATATGTGTTTTACCAAAAACCGTTGGCCCCTAAAATGGGGGCTGTCCATTCATTATATACTGACCTCCTTGTGAAATGAGATGTGATGGTGGTCTGCCTGGCAGTTTGCCTTCTAATCCTGGGGCTAGATGAGACTTCAGCTGCTTAAAGAAAAAGAAACAAAAAAGCCACTATGAATAAAGAGTTCACAGCCAAGGTACAGTTCTTCAGCATTACCAAGCTGGTGCAGAGACCAGGTTCTGAGGATTAAGTAACCTTCTCTTCTTATTCTCAGCAACCACCATCTTGATAAACTCATCAAATTAGCACCTGCCAGTCTGCTGGGCCATTTCAACACAAGCTCTTGTATGAGGGGCCCAACCCTGAGACGCACAAGGAAACAGAGCCTCCGTTTATTTCGTCAAAAGATGAAGTGGCCAAGCACCTGACCTGAGCTCAAGTCCCATGCTCTTTTTTTAAAAATTCCAGAAGAGTTACTCTGACTACAAGTGGGGAAGGAGTCTAAGAATAAATGTTTAGCTTAAACAGGCATGTAACTTACAAGTCATAGATATCAGCAGCTCCTGTTATCTTATACCTCATAAATTCAACCGCATTTGGGGATCTAATGCTCTATAACTTGGTTGAAGACAAAAATTTAAAGTATATATCTAAGCTAGTTAGACGTATACACAAGAGGGAATTCCACGGCGGTCCAGTGGTTAAGACTCGGCACTCTCACTGCCAAGGGCCGGGGTTCGATCCCTGGTTGGAGAACTAAGATGGTACAAGCCGAGCAACACAGCCATCCCCCCACCAAAAAAAAGGATACACAAAAAACAAGTACTGCCGGTGGAGGGGTTGTGTGTGGGGGGAACAGACAGACCCTATGGCGCCAAGTCTGTCCTCCCCTTAGGTGGCACCAGATTCCAACGAGGTCAAACGAGTCAAGCGCTCTTACAGTTTGTTTCTCCATCGGACTTGCTTCTCCTGGGCATGCAAAGTTTGGAAACAGGTTTGGGGGACTTGTTTTTCTCTGCTATTTCCACTCTGCGCTCCTCACCACTTGTCTGGCTCCCGTTTTCTAGACAGCCGTTCACTTCCCAACTGAAAGCATGAGCTCTGTTCTCCAAGGACAAATCTTTATTTAAAAGGGATCTGCCTTGAGCCAGGTAGCCCTCCTACAGCAGGAAAGGATCATTTAAGTAGCAGTGACTGTAAACAAGGGGCCATGAGAGAATAAGGAAACACAGGCGCTTCCTTCATAACTATCAGGGAACAGGGAGAGGTGGGATTATTCTGCCTCCCTGGTCACAGACAAGTTACATGGGAGGAAACGTTTTCTAGCCGCCGGGATGCTGACGACTTACCTCTGATAATTCTTCTCTATGTAGTTTGGTTTTCAAGTCACACAACTGATTCTTTATTTCTGTCTGCAGAAATTCACGCAAGAGATTCCGTTTCTCCTTCATGCATTCCTAAGGGAAGGACAGAGGTTTACAAGTCTCCACATTCCCAAGGTAGGAACCAATGGACTAATACACAAATAGTTACACTGCCTGGTCACATAACAATGACTGAATGGCAGGCAATGCTGAGCCGGCCAAAAAGAAAACTAAATATTCGCAAGACATGTTCCTGATGTTTCCGTTAAGATCATATCACACACCATCTCCAGAGTGGTGACAAATGGAAAGATTAGAGGTGAAACAGACACATAATAGAGTACTAGAACAAAACTGATTTGGAAAAACAGTGTGACCAGGACAAGTTATAATCCAGACTTGATGGTACGGAACCCAGACTGGGAAACTCGATGAGTTACCAAAAGCTAACCCATAATAGCCTATTAGTACAGCACATTAGACAGAAACATCCACGTCATCCTCAACTTTAGGGAAAAGAGAGCCAATTCCACTTAATTTTGTTTTTATGAACTACATAGTATCTGTCAAATGGTCACATTTGATCATATATTTTGTTAAGGTGGAGATTACCTTACCTTTTCTGTTAACTATCTCTTTCCAAATCTTTGAGCCTGGGGGAAGAAAAGGGAAGAAACAAACGCTTGTTCAGCAACATTGTCCACCTGTAAGAATGCCACACTTTAAAGAACTTTGGAAATAAGTTGAACATGAATGTTAGAAAAAAATACAATGGTTTTTCCCTCCCCCAGTGTCTAGAATGCCCTACTGTAATGCCTGCACGTTAAGAAGTTATTTTCAATATGAATGAGGTCCCCCTTTTGGGGGGTGGTTTTCTGATGGTGGTAAGAGATGATATAGGAGATTATCTTCCGATAATATAGGGAAATCTATCTAAAGTAATTATTCAGTACTTGCCTGATAAGTCAAATTTGAAATTCTTCCATTTCACTGAATTCTTTCCTTCTTTCAACTTTTAATTAATAGAGTAAATTACATGATCCCATCACTCTCTTCAAGACAGTCTATAAATAACCTTAAATGTCATAAGTCGGAATTCATTACAGAAATTCACCCGTCATTTTCCAGTAAAGGAAAGCAGCAATTCAAATACAAGCAGTAATACTGTAGTGTATCAATTTGTTGCAGAGAAAAATGTTTATTTAAAAATTTCAAAATACTTTGTATACCAGCCCTCACTAAAAGTATTTTTTAACTGTACTGACATGGACCTGAACCCTTAAGAATTCATCTTTTTCCTCATTATATTTTGTAACCTGACATGCTTTGAAAATAGGCATATATTTTTTAAGTTACAAAACTATTTCAACTCAAAGAATTGTTTAACTTAGGCAAAAAGAAGAGATTAACAATATTATACTCAAACAATTTGCTTCCAATAGATAGAACTGAAGGGGGTATAAAATGACATTCCTCAAGTCTTCTGGATTTTATTTACTCATTGTAATGTACAAAGAGACCCAGGTCCCACCAGGTTAGGGACGTTGCTTCTATGATTTATCTTCTAAAGACAATGGATGAGCAAACCCACCTCCCCTTTAGCCCTGGTTAGCATCAGTCCCAGTGAACCTTCATTTCTCTTTCCTATCTAAATCAAGCTATTCCTCTATAATAACCCATTCTGAATAATGATTATTGAGATTTAAATAACAGCTTTCCAAAAACAACTCTATAGCAATTTATTCCAAATTAGCCCAATCTACAGTTTCTTCTTCATTTTAAGTGAAAAAGTAAAGAATAAAAACATTAGCTAATTTTTAACACATCATTTATCAATGATTCAAGTTGAAAACTGCTTCAACTTTAGCATCTCATGGGTACAAACGGATAAGGAATTTTATGCTAGAAGATTTGGTTGGATACCTGAAGATGTGGTTTATTTATGAGAGTTTTTGTGTTGTGTGTTGATAGATTTAACAACTAAAGAGATTTTGAACATCTTGGGGAGTACTCAATGACTGTCTAATTGTTTCTGTAACTTAGAATGTTTTTCAAGCGCACATGATATAAAAAGTATTATATTATAAAAGTAATATAATTTTGTCTTAATGGATTCTTTCCTAGAAATGGAGCAAATGTTTTGGCTACCAAATCCTTGCAATGATATTTAGTACTGTATTTTTAGCTTCTGCTCTTCTTAAATAACCCAAAAGCTGTACTTTTTATTTAAACCATGAGAACATAAAAGTAGGTGTATAGGTCAAGAGAAAGTACATCCATTTTGTGTCTTTGCCGACTCTTTTCAGATTGATATGTCATCTTTGTCTGAAATAGCAAGCCACATAATTTTGCATAGAAAATAAGAAACATACCTATAAGTTATTTTTAAGTGTTAACATTTAAAGGGACCAGCACTACATAATATTTTTAATTCCATAAATATTTACTGATATCTGCATTATTATAACTCTCAAATTTTTCCTTAGAATTTTGAAAGAACTTCCTTCATTCCAGTATCATGGAAAAGTTTTTCAAGCTTAATTCAACAGGGTATTTCAACTAGCCGGTATCTTTGATCTTTATTATGGTTAATTTTTCTTCATGAAGTGACCAAATTTGAATAAGGCTGATGGTCCATCATGGGGGAGATTCATCTCTCCGGCTTCTTCCTGCTGAGGGAGAATCATCTTTGGTTTGTGACATCACAGTCTGAGCTGGGCAAGTGGCTGTGATAGCAAACCGAGGATTATATCCCTTCAGTGTGAATGAGCTGCAAGAGATGTGGGTGCTATCATTTCAAGTCCTGTCACAGAGACACTACTGAGATGCATGACAGGAGTCAAGTGAGGGAAAGATGCTTGCATTGCAATTGTCACTTTTACAGCATCAGCCATTAAAGATAAAAGTACCATTTCACAGTTTCCTTCATTATTAATTTAAAAGAGGGAGTAAACGTCATGTTAATAAAACTCACAGATAATGATAAAATGGGAGGGAGGAAAGTAACCAGCGAGTAACCAGACAATAAAGGAAGAGGGACACGGAGAGTGAGGGATGGGTGCACAACTCAGCCGCGCCTCTGGCCACAGGAAGAGCAAAAAATAGAAGGCGCCAGCGCGCAGTGGCGGGCTGGAAACCCTCCGACCTCGGAGAACTGCGGAGAACCGGGGACCGGAGTCAACAACGGCTCCCAGGCGGTCCCAGCGTCCCGACCCGCACCCGGCCGCGACACAGTTTCCACAAACTGAGACACACGGAGCCCGCGCGAGGGGCGGCGGGTCGCGCGGGCTTCCCCGCCGGCTCCCCTGCAGGCCGGTCCCCCGCAAGCCGAGCGCACGAAAGGGCGCCCCAAAGGCGCCGGCCCAAGGCGCCCGCTGCGCTTTCCCTCCCGAAGGTGGGCTGCAGGGCCCAAGCGTAAACCCTGAGACAACAACACGCGCACCACGCCGCCACGGGGGACGAGAGGCCGGGCGCCCACCTGCCCGGACACCCTGCATTTCTGGAATCAACGGACGCCTGTGTAAATTTCCGTTCGGCGTGTCATTTGCCAAAGGCCACTCAAGATCAGGGGACAGGATGCCTCCTCTCCAAGGGTCCAGCCAGCCCACCCACTAAAATTACAGGACACAATGCCTCCGTTCCAAGGGCCCTGCCAGCCCACCCACTCAAATTAGGGGAGACAACGCCTCCTCTCCAAGGGTCCAGCCAGCCCACCCACTCAAGATCAGAGGGACAAAATGCCTAACTAAAACACAACAAAACAAAAACACAAAAAACTGGAGAGAGGAAGGAAAGGGTGTCCTCAAAAATAAAAAAGCTAAGCACGTTGACAGCGCTAAGAATAAACTACCAGGAAAAAGAAACCCTACATGTCAGATCATGAAGTACGGAAGGGCAAGCCCGCCGGCAGTCCAGGCCCGGGGGGACCGGGGTCCCCAGCCCTACAGAGCCAACGGCAGCCCGGCTCGGGCGCCCCTCGGAAGCGCGGGGTCCCCGCGGCCGAGTCTGCGCCCCCGGCCGGCCCCGGCTCCCCTCTGCCCACCCTGCGCGCGGGGGCTGGACACGGCCGCGGAGAACCACGGCGGGGCGGGAAGGGGGGCTCCAAAGAGGGTCTGGCGACTCGAGTCGCTCCGTTTCTCGGTGGGCTCAGCGCGCGCCGTGGGGGAAGAGGGGCGGGGGTCCGGGAAGAGGGGACGGGTGGCACTCACGTAGACCGGCAGCGGCCACGGGTAGACGGCGGGCTCGGCCCCCACGGACGACTCCAGCCTGGGCTCCAACTTCTCCCCCATGTCTTCGCGCGCGGCCCCCGCACCAGGCTAGTCTGGCGGTTGGGGGGAGGGGCGGGACGCCCGCCGGCGGGGGCGGGGCGGGCGGGCGGGCGGGAGGCTGAGGGGAGGGGGCCTGGCCTGGACCTCAGCCACCGCCGCCGCCGCCGCCGCCGCCGCCGCGCTCCCGTCTGGCCCCCGGCTCCCTCTTTGTGGTCACAGGCCCGGGACCTCCAGCGCTGCCGCCAACTCGGGCCGGCGTGAGGCGAGCACAATGAGCCGGGGCCGGGCTGAACCACTCACTCGCGGCGCGCGCGCGCCGCCCACCCCGTGGACTCGCCCGCTCCACCTACGCACGCACGCACGCACGCACGCACGCACGTCTTCGGCTGCCCCCGGCCACCCGCACCGGCCCGAAGTCGGGACCCGGGGAGACCCCCTCGGGGCTTGGGGTGGCGGGTTCGACTCCCGCCCTTGACGTACCGTGACACACACACACACACACACACACACACACACACACACACACACACACACACACACACACCCACCCAATAATAAGACTATAATTCCTCATTAAATATGACAGCCGGAATCCCGGCTTCTGTTCACAAAAATGCCCTGTATTTAGCCTATGCTAGGCACCAGACCCTGGACGCTCAGTACTGGCAAAAAAGGAAATGCCCTGCCCTCATGGCGCTGCCATTTTAATTGGAATAGTAGTGACAATGGTCAAGGGAGAAAATAAAGTGTCATCATCGCCACGGGGATGGTTAATCTCATGTGCGCACTGCGTGGGGCCCCGGCAACCACAAACATTATTCCAGATGTGGCCAGGAAGGTATTTTTCAGAAGAGATGAACACTGAAATTGGTCCACCTTGGGTAAAGGAGATTGTCAATGCCGTGGCGTGGGTGGGCCTCGTCCATCAGCTGAAGGACTGGAGAGAAAAATGAGGTTCCGAAGAAAGAGGGAACTGTTCCTCCAATGGCCTTGGGACATCAGCTCTTCCCTGTGTCTCCAGCCCAGAGTCCTGCCCTGACTTGCCTGCCTCACGGTCACATGAGTCAACTCCTTAAAACAAAACTATATATGTAAAAATGCTGAATATATACAAGCCTATTAATTTCTATATGTGTGCATACATATTATATATATGTATACACGTATGTTTATATGTGCGTGCGTTTGTAGTATGTGTGTAAGTACTATATACAGTATACATACAAGCCTATATATTTGTGTGTATATATTGTATACATGTATGTATGTGCATATATATAGTATACATTTTATAAATGTGAACATGCTGTGTATATACACACACCCATATATTGATATATGGGTGTGTGTAGATATACAGTTTATGTACACTGTATGTATGTATACAGTGTGTATTTATATATAGGTGTGTATATATGTTGTATACCTGTATGTGTATATGTTTCTAGGTGTTACATGTATATATGTATATACTGTTATATACACACTTGCGTATGTATTTATATGTGTATGTACATGCGCATATTTACATATAGGTGTGTATGTGTGTGTATACATTGTATATATGTATATATCTGATATATATGATATATGTACGTGTACATACGATGAATTTATATATACAGTACATATATATTTTTATGCTATATGCTTTTATATGTAGGTGTATATGTGTGTCTATATGTATGTACGTGTACGTATTGCATGTATTATATGTGTATGTATGTATACTGTCTATATACACACCTAAATATCTTTGTATGTGTGTCTATATGTATGACATATATGTACCTAGGTGTGTATATTGCATATGTTATACGTATGTGTGCATACTGTATACATACAAACGATGCATTTTATATGTGTGTATGTATAGTGTCTATGTATGTGGGTATTGTATATGTTATGTGCATATGTGTGTATACATACTGTAGATATACAAACTATGCCTTTTATATGTGTGTATACAGGTAGGTGTGTATTGTATATACTATATGTGTATATGTGTGTATGCATACTGCATAGATACACTGCTGTATATTTTTGTACGCGTGTACATATGTACGTGTGTGTGTATATACACACACACACCCTATGGATTCTGTTTGTCTGGAGAACCCTCACTGATACGGACACTTATGACAATTGAGCACCTGCTCTTTGCCAGCCAGGGAGCCAAAGGCTTGTCCTTGCGGTGTCTCCCTTAAGTGTCACAAGTCCCAGGAGGGAAGGTGATGCGGCTGCTACCAGTTGAGGTGCCTCAGGGTCAGAGAGGTGCACAGGGTGGGGGGCTGGAGCCTGGTGGAGCCCAGGTGGAGTTCTAGCAGCAGTACAGCCTAGCAGTCCCACTTCCCCGGGTGCTTCTCACAAAGACGCCAAGGGAGAGACGGGATCTGAAGGAGGGGATGAGGAAGCTTCCGTGGGTCCGCAAGCCCAGACCAAGGCTGACTCGTCAAGGGTGTTAGAGGTCAGGACTGTGGTTACCCTGGGGGTGGGCTTACACAGAGCCATTCACATTCTGAAAAAGTATCCATTCTGCTCTTGTTTGTATGTTTACCCCCCTCCCCCAAATCTTTTAAAAACAGATTCTCTTGGTTGCTGGGAACACACACGGGGAAGTTGTGTGTGAGGGGGTGTGATCCAGGGGACAGGGAGGATAAGCCCCCCCACTCGTAGGGCCAGGAGTGGCTCAGCTTTGTGAGCTGAGGATGGCCCACGAGGTCCCAGAGAGAAGGGTCCCTGCTCCGTCCCTGCTCTGTGCACCCCATTCCCAGCCTGAGAAGCCCAGAGCCACCCCCCGCAACACACACACACACACACCAGGGAGGAGAGCCAGTCACCCTGGCTCCCAGGCTCTGGCTCCAAGGCTCCCGGCACTAGGAGCTCTTTTCAGCTTTCATGCTCTGTCTGTCTCTCGCCCGCCCTCCCTCCCTCCTCCGCTTCTTCCCCTCCCGCTCCATCTGTCCTCCCCTCCAGCCTGCATTTCTACACAGGATGGCTCACAGACAGCTGATCCCCGTGCCCACCTGCCACCATTCGATGGATGTCAAAGCAAACCCTGGGGACTTCCCTGGAGGTCCAGTGATTAAGACTCCGAGCTTCCACTGGCAGGGGGCGCGGGTTCGATCCCTGGTCAGGGAAATAAGATCCCACATGCCGCACGGCATGGCCAAGAAAAATAAATGAATAAAAAATAAAGTTATAGTGATGAAACAGCCCTAGTCGTGCAAGGATGGGACGTATAGCTCTATGGTATAGAATAAAGGTCCAGAAACAGATCTATGAGAACTTGATATGACAGAAAGTGGGGAAATTAAGGAGTTTTCAATAAATGGCATTAGGACAATTGCATATCCATGTGGGAAAAAGTAAATTAGAAAAAAAAAAAAAAAGGCAAGCCCTGGTCAGGTGTGACCTTGGGCCCAGGGCCATTGGCACACGTTGTCATGTGGGATGTTCTTCCTTAGACTCCTCCCTCCCCCCTGTGTCACTGTCACTTCCTCCAGAACCTTCCTGGACTCCCCTACACAAGCCCGGGGTGTGCCCTCACCCGCCCTGGATCACCAGAATTCCCATCCCGGCCCACCCTTCCCTGCCAGGTAAAGAACTGTGCATGGTCAATAAGACCATAGAGGTCATTGGCCATTGCTATTGCAGCTGGAATTGTTACTGTGTTTAGATAGGGTGACCAACACCCGCCCCCAGTTTGCCCAGGACCGCTCAGGTTTGAGCGCTGGAACTCTGGGGAAACCCTCAGTCCCGGGGAACCCCAGAAGGCTGATCAGCCTATTTAGGACGGATCTTTCACTTGATCTCCCAACCCCCGAGAGCCAGAAAGGGAATCTCCCCCCTCCTTCCATTGTAACCTTCATTCATCCATCCACTCATCCCTTTATTCAACTCCTTTATTCAGCAAGTATTTATGAAGCATCTACTACACAGCAGACACTCTTCTAGGTGCTGGGGACATAACAGCATCCCTGTCCTCAAAGAGCTCACGTTCTAGCGAGGGCAGCAAACAGTCGAGTGAGAAGGTGTGATTTATCACATGGCAATGATGTCTCGGAGACCACTGCAGGGCAGAGGAGGTGGGAGAGGAAAGGGGCAGGTCTAAATGCAGGCGCTGACGGGATTGGGGCAGACCTTGCCCTGGGCCAGGCTGGTTGCTTCAACACAGCTGTCCTCGCCCAGGGCCATCCTGCCCCCGCCTCACCCAGTTCTTCCGTGATGTGTGGGGAAAATCTGTGGTTGTCCCAACTGGGGGGGAGGGGCCCCTGGAATCAAAGGGGTGTGGCCAGGGCTGCTGCTAAACCCCACACAGTGCCCAGGAGGGGCCCTCAGCAGAGGATGACCCGCCCCGAATAACCCCAGTGCCGCAGGGGAGACCCTGCACTAATATTATTCAGACCCGCTGGTGCCCCCAGATTCCTGCACAGGCAGGGACTCTAACCGGGTCACCTCTGTATCCCGAGGTGACCTAGAGTGGGCAGCCAGGAGGGCTGAGATGGGCATCGGGGGTGAAATGACAAATCTCTGTGCCCACTCTCCGCGCCGCACCCCAGGGGCGATGGCCTCTATCTCCTCCCTGTGCAGGTAGCTTTTCCCTGAGCCATGTCTTCTTGTCAAGGTCCCTGTCGCAGGTTGGGTTCCCCAAAGATGACGTTGAGAGCAAGGATTGGAGTGCAGGTGGTTGATGTGAGACGTGCAGCAACAGATACAGCTGCCATAGGGTCCCACAATTCCACTCCTGGGCATAGATCTGGAGAAAACTCTAATTCAAAACTATACACACACCCCTGGGATCTCCTTGGTGCTCCAGTGGTTAAGACTCCGTGCTTCCAGTGCGGGGGGCATGGGTTCCATCTCTGGTCAGGGAACTAAGATCTCACATGCTGTGTGACAAAAAAAAAAAGAAAGAAAGAAAGAAAAAGAAAGAAAGAGAGAGAGGGAGAGAGAGATAGAAAGAAAGAAGGGAAGGAAGCAAGGAAGAAAGAAAGGAAGAAAGAAATAAAGGAAGAAAGGAAGAAAGAAAGAAAGGAGGAAAGAAAGGGAGGAAGAAAGGAAGAAAGAAAAAAAAAAGAAAGACAAGATACATGCACCCCAATGTTCATTGCAGCACTATTTACAATAGCCAAGACATGGAAGCTACCTAAATGTCCACTGATGGATGAATGGATAAAGAAGATGTGGTACATATATACAATGGGATATTATCCAGCCATAAAAAGAATGAAATAATGCTATTTGCAGCAATGTGGATGGACCTAGAGATTACCATACTAAGTGAAGTAAGTCAGAAGAGAAAGACACATATCATATGATCTCACTTATATGTGAAATCTAAAATACGACACAAATGAACTCGTCTACGAAACAAAAACAGACTCACAGACATAGAGAACAGACTTGTGGTTGCCAAGGGGGAGAAAGAGTGAGGGAGGGTTGGATTGGGAGTTTGGGGTTAGCAGATGCAAACTATTAAATATAGGATGGATAAACTACAACATCCTACTGTCTAGCACAGGGAACTATATTCAACATCCTGTGATAAGCCATAATGGAAAAGAAAAAAGTTTTACTTATAGGTTCCATCCCTAACTGAGCTGGCCCATCCCCTCCCATGGTTCTAAGTGCAGCCCGAGGCTGCAGACTTCCCACCGTGGTCTTCAGCTCCAGAGCAAGCCACCTGCAAACCACCCACATCTTTCCAGGGGCTGGCAACTCTCCTTTGCTACTGATTCCAAGACACATCCAGATAGCAAAAATGTGACCATGAAAAGAAACTCAGGCATGTTCAAATCAGGGAAATAACATTCTTATCTCTGTTCAGTACTCGCTTAATTTTAGAATAGCTTAGAGTTACAAAAAAGTGGCAAAGATCTGTACAGAGTGTAGAGTGCCGTGGACCCTGACCCAGTAACCCTATCTCCAACACGTTAGTACGTTAGTATGACATGTTTATCCAACTAAGGAACCAAGATGGATACATTGTTATTAACTAAAGTCCACACTTCATTAGCATTTCCCTAGTTTTCCCCTAACATCCTTTTTCTGTCCCAGTCTCCTCTGGGCTGTGACATTTCTCAGATGTCCCTGGGTTTTGATACCTTGAAAGTTTTGAGGAGGACTGGTCAGGTATTTTGTCCCTCAATTTGTTTGTCTGTTTGTTTTCTGATGTTTTCTTATGGTTGGTCTGGAGTTATGGGGTTTGGGGCGGAAGATCCAGACAGAGATAAAAATGCCATTCTCCTCAGGTCACATCAAGGATACACACCATCAACGGGACTTATGACAAATGATTTTACCCTTGATCACCTGGCCAGTAGCGTCTTTTTTTTTTTTTTTTTTTTTTTTTTGCTGCGTTGGGTCTTCGTTGCGTGCGGGCTTCTGTAGTTGTGCATGGGGGCTCAGTAGTTCTGGCTCCCAGGATCTAGAGCGCAGGCTCAGTAGTTGTGGCCCACGGGCTTAGTTGATCTGCGGCACCTGGGATCTTCCCGGACCAGGGCTTGAACCTGTGTCCCCTGCACTGGCAGGCGGATTCTTTTCTTTTCTTCTTTTCTTTTGCAACCAAAACTTTAATCCCAAGGATTCTCACAAAACATATTACAAATGACAGCATGAAAAAAAAAATTGCACAGTAACTCAAAGTTCAGCTCTACAATACTCTTAATCCGGCAGGACATTGGTATCTTGATCATCTCAGATTTCCAAAAAATATTACAAAGAGCTATGTATTCATGTACAGCAATCACAGAGGGGACTTATGACCTAACTCAAAGGTAAACTAACTTCCTTGAAACTTCTTAGATTCTCAACTCCCTGGACAACCTCTTGTCCCGTGTGAAGACTAGTGGAATTTTTAAACCTCTAATCTAGGGTAAGGGTGCGGCTTTCATTTTTACCTGCTGGCTTGTGTTCACAGCACCTTTTAAAGACTGCTTGCTTAACTACAGCTGCATACCATATCCCAGCTACAGAAAGTCTTTTCCATGTTTGCCAGTGTTGTTTCCATAATAGTAAACATCACACTTTAGGTGGGCAGGAGTTAAAGTTTTATTATCAGTCTAGGCAAGACCAAAAATTCAAAGCAAATTCAATTTTGCTTAAGGGAACATTGGAAGGTAACAACTCTTCATATCACATGCCTCATGTGACCCATTTCAAACCATAGAGAATGACACCTTTATGGGTCACTGTCCCAAGAGACAAACAAATGTGAACAACTAAAACATTTAAAAAGTGCACCAAGCTTCAGAAGTCTCAAACCAAACTTGAATTTTCTGTACATACTCCTGTCAAATGAAGTTATTGCCTGTACACCACTCCTCTTGCAAAGTGGTCTTCTATTTCCTTTCATTTGACCTAGATCGGCTAGGAGACCTAGAGAAAGATCGGGACGGCTTGTGATTTCTCTCCTGGGACAGTCATCTCTCTCTTCTCCTATATCTAGAAAGGGACCTGCTCTGGCTGACGGAGAAGGCTCTCCATCTTGGAGATGTGTGGGAGGTGGAGGACTCCTCCTCCGATAATCATCTCGAGGGCGACGACCCCAAGAAGGAGGCGGTCACGATTTCGACTTCTCTTTTCCCCATTCGACAGGTCCACTCTTACTCGGCAGCCACATAGTGTTCTCCCATCTAGTTCTCGGACAGCATCGGCTGCATCTCGGGGATCTTCACATTCAACAAGAGCGAAGCCGGGAGGGCTTTTAGCAACCCACACACTTCAGAGTGGTCCGTAATAGCCTAAATCTCGTTCCAATTCAGCCTTGTTACCACTGTTTGCAAGATTCCCTACATAAACTTTACAGTCCAACGGACAGGAATCACGATGCAAGACCCTCGTGGCCTCCTGTTTTTCACGGGCCACAGGGTGGTCCCGGGCCTCTAGAATCTGGCAGCTGAATCTGCTCGCACAAGCTGTCCTGTGGGGATGCTTTTCCCCCTATGTGTCCAGCCCGGGGCCCCGCGGTCTTGGCCCGGCCTCCCCGGTGAGAGGGTGAACCCCAGCTCCCTGGAGCAGACACTCAGAGCCCTGGTGACCGGACTCACGGCTGACGGGCCTGGAGCGGCGGCTGGACATGTGTGGCCAGCCTGGTGGTGTTTGGCCCCCTCTGCAGTGCCAGTTCCAGCTGAGAAAGAGCCTCCCTGTGTTATTTTCTCCTGGTTGTGTAAGGATCCCCGGTGTCATCTGACAGAAATGTAGATGGTGTGTTCTTTCTCTCTTTTCTCCCTGCTTCCTCTCCTCCCTCTCTCCCTCCCTGTCCCTCTTTCCCTGTTCTGCTCTCCCTCTACCTCTTTCCCTCTCCCTCTCTCTCCATCTGTCTCTCCCTCTCTCCCTCCCTCTCTCTCTTTCCTCTCCCTCTTCCCTCTCCTCTCCCTCTGTCCCTGCCTCTCTCCCTGTGCCTGTTTCCCTGTCCTTGTTTCCGTGTTCCGCTCTGCCTCTACCTCTGTCTCTCCCTCTCTGGGAGGGAGTGAGGGAGATGGAGAGACGGAGGGAGAGGGAGAGTTGGAGAGAGAGGGAGAAGAGGGAGGAGAAGGAGGGAGGCAGAGGGAGGGAGGGAGAGGTCTCTTCCTCCCTCCCTCTGCCTCTCTCCTCCTCCTCTCCTTCTCTCCCTCACCCTCTCTCCCTCTCCATCCCTCCATCATTTTCCCTCCTGCTCCCTCTCCCTCTCTCCCTCCCAGAGAGGGAGAGACAGAGGGAGAGGGGGGAGAGAGGGACACGGAGAGGGAGGGAGGGAGACAGAGAGGGAAGCAGGCACCCTCTCTCCTTCTCCCTCTCCCTACCTCCTTCTCCGACTCCCCCTCTCCTTCGCTCCCTCCCTCTCCTCTCCCTCTGTCTCTCCCTCTCCCTCCCTCCCTCTAGGAGAGGGAGAGGAAGGGAAAGGGAGAGGGAGAGGGAGGGAGGGAGAGATGTCTCGCCCTCCCTCCCTCTCCCTCGCCCTTTCACTTCCTCTCTCCCTCTCCCTCCCTCCTTCTCCCTCTCCCTCCCTCTGTCTCTCCCGCTCATTCCCTCTCAGACAGGGAGAGATGGAGGGAGAGGCAGAGATGAGGGAGAGGAGCAGAGGGAGGGGGGAGAGAGGGAGAGGGAGAGAGGGAGAGAAGAAGGAGAGAGGGAAAGGGAGGGAGGAAGAGACCTCTCTCTCTCTCCCTCTCTCCCCCCTCTCTCTCCTTCTCCCTCTCCCTCTCCCTTGTCTCTGCCTCTTCCTCCGTCTCTGGGAGGGAGTGAGGGAGATGGAGAGACGGAGGGAGAGGGAGGAGAGGGAGCGAGGGAGTGGGAGAGAGGGAGCGAGAGAGGGATAAAGGGAGGGAGAGAGGGATAGAGGGAGGGAGGGAGAGACGTCTTTGTCTTTCCTTCCCTCCCTCTCTCCCTCTCTCTCCCTCTCCCCCCTCCCTCTCCTGCTCTCTCTCCCTCCACCTCCTTCCCTCTCCAGAGAGGGAGAGGGAGCAGGAGAGGGAGAGAGGGAGGGAGAGAGGGAAAGGGAGAGAGGAAGACACCTCTCTCTCTCTCCCTCCCTCCCCCCTCTCTCTCCCTCTCCCTCTCCCTTGTCTCTGCCTCTTCCTCCGTCTCTGGGAGGGAGTGAGGGAGATGGAGAGACGGAGGGAGAGGGAGAGGGAGGAGAGGGAGCGAGGGAGTGGGAGAGAGGGAGCGAGAGAGGGATAAAGGGAGGGAGAGAGGGATAGAGGGAGGGAGGGAGAGACGACTTTGTCTTTCCTTCCCTCCCTCTATCCCTCTCTCCCTCTCTCTCCCTCTCCCCCCTCCCTCTCCTGCTCTCTCTCCCTCCACCTCCTTCCCTCTCCAGAGACAGAGAGGGAGCAGGAGAGGGAGAGAGGGAGGGAGAGAGGGAAAGGGAGGGAGGAAGACACCTCTCTCTCTCTCCCTCCCTCCCCCCTCTCTCTCCCTCTCCCTCTCCCTTGTCTCTGCCTCTTCCTCTGTCTCTCCATCTTTGGGAGGGAGTGAGGGAGATGGAGAGACGGAGGGAGAGGGAGAGGGAGGAGAGGGAGCGAGGGAGTGGGAGAGAGGGAGCGAGAGAGGGATAAAGGGAGGGAGAGAGGGATAGAGGGAGGGAGGGAGAGACGTCTTTGTCTTTCCTTCCCTCCCTCTATCCCTCTCTCCCTCTCCCCCTCTCTCTCCCTCTCCCCCCTCCCTCTCCTGCTCTCTCTCCCTCCACCTCCTTCCCTCTCCAGAGAGGGAGAGGGAGCAGGAGAGGGAGAGAGGGAGGGAGAGAGGGAAAGGGAGGGAGGAAGACACCTCTCTCTCTCTCCCTCCCTTCCCCCTCTCTCTCCCTCTCCCTCTCCCTTGTCTCTGCCTCTTCCTCTGTCTCTCCATCTCTGGGAGGGAGTGAGGGAGATGGAGAGAGGGAGGGAGAGAGGGAGGGAGGGAGGGAGGGAGAGACGCCTTTGTCTTTCCCTCCCTCCCTCTATCCCTCTCCCTCCACCTCCTTCCCTCTCCAGAGAGGGAGACAGAGAAGGAAGCAGGCACCCTCTCCGGAGAGGGAAGGAGGTGGAGGGAGAGGGAGAGGGAGCACGAGAGGGAGAGAGGGAGAGAGGGAGAGGGAATGAGGTATCGGAAGAGCGGAACAGGGAAACAGGGACAGGGAAAGGGGGACAGGGAGAGAGGGAGAGGGAAAGAGGGAGAGGGAGAGAGGCAGAGGGAGAGATGGAGGGAGAGTGAGAGTGAGAAGCAGGGAGGTAGAGGGAGGGAGGGAAGGAGGGAGAGAGGGAGACAGAGAGGGAGAGAGGGAGAAGGGCTGATGGGGGCTCCCTCCCTCTCCCCTCCTCTCCCCACTGCTTTCTCTTTCTTCTGCTTCAACAAACACCAGGCGCCTTTTAGATCAGCCCTGAAGTCAACGTTGATGCTTGGACGGCTTGACCTCCCCGCTGCCTTCCAGCCCGGGACCACAGCTGGGAGATGAAGTCTGCGGGGTCCTGGGCAGCGGCGGCGGGCTGCACAGGCACCTCCTCTGACGCCCAATCTCTCCTCCTTTACGAGGCAGCCGCCAGCTCCCCTCCCTGACTCCCCAAGATTTGGGGCCTTTTTAATATGTGTTGATAATGCCATGAGCTACTATTTAACTTTTCCACGAGGACCCATCTCCCGAAATGCAGTGCTTTTCAGCCTTGGCTGCACTAGAGAACCCCCAGGGAAGGGAGAGACGTCTGTACCTCCCTCCCTCTCCCTCTCCCTCCTCCTCTCCCTCTCCTTCTGGGGTGATGCCCGATGAGCTCAGATTCGCAGATGTTCCCCCCATCTCCTCTCTGTGCCTTGCGTGGGGTCTGGGCCTTCTCACTGTGGCCCGGGTACGGCCTTGACATTCAGACATCGGTTCCTGCAAGGACATTTGCGTTTGGTCCATACCGCGTGTGGCTGCAGTCTGTGCTTCTCCTGTTCAGCATCTTCAGTAGATGGGGGCTGTGCGTGAGCCCTTCATCTTCCCCGCAGACACCACTGGTGCTTGCTCGGCCTCGTGGGTGATGTGGGGGGCATGGGGGACAGTCCTGTGTCCCCACCTTCTTGGGCTGCAGACAGGCCACGTTGGTCCTGTGGTGACTGGGGGCTCCCAGGAGAACCCCACCGCAGAGCCGGAGAGGTGGCCCCAGAGAAGGTGGCGTACGCCTGGGGCCGGGCCTCACCAGCCAGCCCCGGGCCACCTGCAGCAACAGGCGTCTCGCCGTCCAGGGGGCTGGGTGTTCGGGCGCTGTGGGGATGACCTGCTGTCTGCACGGCAGCCGAGTCTGTATTGTTGAGCCCGGGGAGGCCCCTGGGTGGCTCCTGGAGAGCCTGGTCACATTTCTTCCTGCCCTTGGCCTTAGAGCTCATCACGGTTCACGCCGTTTCTGGTTCCAAAAGGACCTGTGTTCATAAAGACCACGTGTTAGGACAGCACCAAAGTGTCTAGAAATCCGGGCCAGGAGGAGGAGGGAGGGGGATTGGCTGTGCCCGCCAGTGGCCTGAGAGCCCTGCCCGCTCTCAGAGACCTGGCCCGGGGCCCGTGGGGAGGGCGTGGCCCACGGTCCCCAGCGCTGGCCGTCTCTGGGTTCCAGGAGAACTGCGCGATCCTCGGGGAGCTGGTAAGGCTGCAGGCTCAGAAGTCCCGCCTGCTGGGGTTCAGCACGCGTGCCGACTCCGTGCTGGAGATGAACATGGCCAAGACCAGCCAGGTGGTGGCCACTTTCCTAGGTAACCCCGCCTCCCCGAGGGTCAGGCGGACCTTGACTGGACGTGGTGCTGCCTGAGACCCGACTGTGTCAGCCCTTGGGGGTCGCCTTCCCCAACCCTTCATTCTGCCTCGAGGGGCGTGGGGTGGGTGGCGGCTGGGAGGCTGCCACAGGGACATAGCCGAACCTCTCCCCTCCGCCCGCAGATGAGCTGGCCCAGAAGCTGAAGCCCCTCGGGGAGCAGGAGCGGCCGTGATCCTGGACCTAAAGAAGGCCAAGTGCCAGAGGCGGGGCCTGCACTTTGACGGGCCCATCAACGTCTAGGACCTGTGCTGCTACATGAACCAGGGGGAGGAGACGCGCTACCACGTGGACCAATACCTGCTCGATGAGTCCTTCCCCATGCAGGTGGTCACGCGCGGGTAGCTGGGCATCTCCCAGGAGCTGCTGGGGCTGACCTTCGACCTGGAGGAGGGTGCCAACGTGTGTCACGGAGATGTGAGGCTCTACACGGTCCGGGACGCGGCCGCGGACAAGGTCATCCATCGGCAAGTTCTACCTGGACCTCTACCCTCGGTGCATGCGTGGGGGAACCTGTCGGCCGTGGGCCAGGGCTCCTCTGTGGAAGCGGGGCCTCACCCGCGTCCCTCCCCAGGGAAGGGAAGTCTGGGCACATGGCCTGCTTTGGCCTGCAGCCGGGCTGCCTGCAGCAGGATGGGAGGCGCCAGATTGCCATCGCGGCCATGGTGGCCAACTTCACCAAGTCTACGCCCAACCCGCCCTCCCTGTTGCAGCATGATGAGCTGGAGACCTACTTCCATGAGTTCTGGCAAGCGATGCACCAGCTCCGCTCCCAGGTGGGTGCGGGCGCGGGGCTGCAGGCAGGGGGCGGGGAGGGCCCGGGCTCTCCCGTGGTTCTCAGGCAGGCCCTCGCCACGGGATTCTTCCGCTGATGTCACCCCGCACGTGGTGACGCCCTCGGTGTCAGTTTCCATCATCAAACCCCACGCACAGGGCGTGTAAAAAAATGGAAGTGGATGTCCTCGAGACTCTGGAGCCTGGAAGCCGCAGATCAAGGAGTCAGGACTGGTTCCCTGCATGTTAAATACGTGTATTCAAGAGTTGCCTTTAAAAAGACAAAAGAAAAGAAAGGAACGTTGCATGCAAGTCTGGTGACAGGCGGTGATGAGAACCAGAGGGTAGGCTCTGGGGCCGGGAGCGCCGTGCCCTGTGAGGCCCTGGGGCTGCTGCCAGTCTCGGTGGAGGCTCAGCAAGTCCCAGGGACTTCCCCACCGGGGGGGCGGGGGTGTCCCCAGCTGAGCGTCTGGGCCCAGGACCCAGTGCTCCTTCAGTCTTCCTGCGGTCAGCCCTTCGTCCTGAGAGCGATGCTCTCACAGGCTGCACCGGAGCGCGTGGGGACACTTTACTGAGCTGTGCAGCCGTCACTACTGCCCTGTTTTGGAACATTTCCCTCACCCCAAAAATGTCCCTCACGCCTTTAGTTATCATTCCCTCCCCTCCCCTGCCCCTGACAACCAGGAACCCACTCTGACTCTGTGGATCTACCTGTTCTGGATGTTCCCCCTCAGTGGGGTCACACCGTGTGCCCTTCTGTGTCTGACTTGTCTCGCTGAGCATCGTGTTCTCAGGGTGCATCCACGTGGCAGCGAGTGTCAGGGCTTCACACCTTTGCGTGGCTGAGGGCCGGAAAAAAGACAAACGACAAGAAAGGCACGTTACCTGCGACTCTGGCGACAGCCGGTGATGAGAACCAGAGGGAAGGCTCTGGGGCCGGGAGCGCCGCACCCTGTGAGGCCCTGGGGCTGCTGCCAGTCTCGGTGGAGGCTCAGCAAGTCCCAGGGACTTCCCCACCGGGGGGGCGGGGGTGTCCCCAGCTGAGCGTCTGGGCCCAGGACCCAGTGCTCCTTCAGTCTTCCTGCGGTCAGCCCTTCGTCCTGAGAGCGATGCTCTCACAGGCTGCACCGGAGCGCGTGGGGACACTTTACTGAGCTGTGCAGCCGTCACTACTGCCCTGTTTTGGAACATTTCCCTCACCCCAAAAATGTCCGTCACGCCCTTAGTTATCATTCCCTCCCCGCCCCCTGCCCCTAACAACCAGGAACCCACTCTGACTCTGTGGATCTACCTGTTCTGGATGTTCCCCCTCAGTGGGGTCACACCCTGTGTGCCCTTCTGTGTCTGACTTGTCTCGCTGAGCATCGTGTTCTCAGGGTGCATCCACGTGGCAGCGAGTGTCAGGGCTTCACTCCTTTGCATGGCTGAGGGCCGGAAAAAAGACAAACGACAAGAAAGGCACGTTACCTGCGACTCTGGCGACAGCCGGTGATGAGAACCAGAGGGAAGGCTCTTGGGCCGGTAGCGCCGCGCCCTGTGAAGCCCTGGCGTTGCTGCCAGTCTCGGTGGGGCACGGGCAGCGCCGTCCCCCAGAGCTGCTGGCCAACTCATCAAGTCCCGGCTGGCCAACCCCAGTGCGGTCGGGCCGAGGGAAAGGAAAGGGGCTCCCGGACCGCCCGGCTGGAAAGCGCGGCCTGCACACAGTGCCAGCCCCCCGTCTCCTTCCTCCCGCCCTCCAGGCCTCTTCAACCTGCGCCAGATCGTCCTGGCCAAGGTGGACAAGGCCCTGCACACGCAGACGCCCGCGGACCCGGCCCAGGAGAATGCCCGCCTCTGCCAGGAGGTCCTCGGGGTCCCAGCCACGCCAGGTAGCCAAGTGCACGCCGGGCCCACCTTAGCGGTCGCTTGGCGGCTACTGCCCAGGTCAAGAGGATCCTCTGGTGGTGTGTGAAGGGGGACCGACTGACGGGCTCTGGCCGAGGCCCGCTGACCTCTGGCCTCTTCCTGCCTCGGTTCCTGGGCTGGTCCCTCCAGCTGTGGCCCGCGGAGTCCGAGGGTGGGGTGGGCGTATCTGCACGTGCTTTCTGGAGAGCCTGGAAGAGGCAGGAGAGGGCTTCATACCCCGGACGGAACGCGTCGACGAGGTTTGCCCGTGCGTGTCGGTGCGGAGACGCAGTTCACTCCCTCGTGAGCGCTTGAACCCGCGCTCTCCCCGTGCTGGAAGGTGAGCCCTGACTCATCCCTCGGAGCCTCGGGCAGCTGACCTTGTAAGAGGCTTCGGGGTGAACCCTCGTGAGCTTCAGCAGAAAGTCGGCAAAAATTTATTTGTGTCCCTCCACTGAGTTGCCCGCAAGGTCCCCGTTTTCTAGAAGTGTTGGGCCAATACTCCCTCTAGTGGCAGGGGACTCAGACAGGGCTGCTTTGAGGCCCCCTCTCTGGGGAAGGGGCACGGAGCGGCCAGGGGGCCGGGCAGGAGCTTCTCCGCGTGTGTCCCAGGGACCCACCTGCTTGCGACCTTCGGCCACCTGGCAGGAAGCTACGACGCCCAGTCCTATGGCTACCTGTGCAGCGAGGTGTACTCCGCGGACACGTTCCACACACGTTTCAAGCGGGAGGGCGTCCTGAGTGGCAAGGTGAGAGGCCAGCCTGCCATGCAGACCAACACGGAGGTCCTTGGCCTGGGCCTAGATGCTTGTGCCGCCCGCCTGGGCCTGCCAGGCTCTGAGGGCCCTGCCCTGGACCCCCTGCTCCCCTGCCCTTTCTTGAGTCACAGCAGAGGTGGCCACACCCACACCCTCAGTGAAGGGGGTGCTCCACCCTCCTGCAGCCCCACCCCCTCTCGTCAGGTTGCCATGGACTACAGAAGCTGCATTCTGAGGCCAGGGGGCTCCGAGGATGCCAAGGGCATGGTGAAGCTCTTCCTGGGTTGTGACCCCACGCAGGATGCCTTCCTCCTGAGCAAAGGGCTGCAGGTTGAGGGCTGCAAGCCGCCGGCCTGCTGAAGGCACGGGGTTTTGCCCACCCAGGCGGGCCGGGTGCCTTAGCGCCCCGTCGGGGCGGGGGAGGGGCCGCGTGTCCTCCCAGCCCCTGAGTCCCCGGCGGCCGGCCTAGGCCAAAAGTCTCCACCTGGAAGTGTCTGGAGAGCCTGGCATCAAGGCTCCCCCTTGTTGCACTAATGCAATCCCTTCCTGGGGAGCTTTCCTGGTAACAAAACGGTTCTTTGAAAACGCAGCCGTTAATAAAAAGACTCTACTCCTGGTCTCTGCCTGCCGTCCCTTCCACCACAGGAGTGGCATGGGGGCCGTCACACTGGGGGGAGTTCTGACCTTGGTCGGGGATCAGCCCTGGGGCCGTGGTGACGCGTCTGGGTCACTGGGAGATGGCTGAGCTGTGGGGTGAGTTCAGACGGGGATGGTGCCCCGCACCCCGGCCGGGCAGGCTCTCCAGTGAGGGGGTGTCAGTTTCCTGCCAGCCTCTCGCCCGTCACTGTTTGGCATCTCGGGGGCTGTGATTGGCTGGAGCTGGTTCTGGCGGTGGGCACAGCTGTGGGAAGCCCGGCTGTGGCTGTCCCTGTCCCCGTGTCCTGTCCTCCTGCTCAAGGCCGGCCGGCTGGCTCCCTCTGATCATCGGCAGCTGCTGAAGTCTGGACCACAGCAGGGGGCTGCCTTCCTGGGTCCTAGCGATTCTTCCCAAAGGCCTTAGGGATGTGTTTTGGTGGCAGTAGGAATTCAGAGAGGGTGCTGCACCACTGGAGCGGTAGGGTGGCTCTGGACCGTCCCGTGTGTCCTTCCCGGGCCTTTGAGCTCCTCGGGAGCCCTGCCTCCGGCCCTTCGCCCCCACAAAGGACGCCAGGCAGCGGAGCGAGCGCGCGGGCGGCGCCCCGACCTTCTCCCCGTGGCCCAGGCGGGCAGGCGGTGCCACGCTCTGTCCTCCCCTCAGCCTGCCCGCCCGTTCTCACCCGCCCTAGGGCAGTCGGTTGTGGACCAGGCTGTGGTGTCTGCCCTTCTGCAGCCCCGGCTCAGCTCCCTGCACCCACTTCGGTGCCTTCTGTGTTCTGGGCTGGTCACAGGCCCAGAGCCGGTGGGCAGGCACCCCGTGGCCGGGAGGGCTGTTCGTGTGAATTCCCTGGGGCTTGAAAAGGAGCACAGCCGGCCTTCCATCAGGCACCTCTCGATGGATATGGAAGGGGCGTGTCGGGGCCTGGGGGCTGCTCGTCTTCCTGTGCACCGAGCCCCCAGGTGGTCCCCGTGCAAAATCCAGGTGTGGCGTTGGCACCCCAGCCGTGTGCCGGGCAGTCCATGGCGGGCGACACAAGCCTCGGGCTGGTGGGCCACAGGGTTCCTGAGCGGCAGGTCAGGACTGAGAGGGTGAGGCCTTTCCCCGGGTCCAGGGCCCAGGCTGATGCCGGCTGGAGGCCCCTCCGCTCACCGCCCGCAACCCCCAGCCCCTGCCCTCACGTGAGCCCCCAGGGCTGAGCTCAGGTGTTGGATGCCCAGGCTCCCCGGTAGCCCAGCCCGTTCCCAGTCCTCCGTGGTCACTGAAGGGCTTGGAAGCGGGTTGCCCCACAGAGACTGCTGTTCTCCGAGCCCTGGGCAGGGGGCAGGGAGGACGGGCACAGGGCCCTGCAGGGGTGCGGTCGCCGGGGCAGCCGGAGCAGCTCCACACAGTAAGTAAGAGCACCTCACCAAAAAACAGTGCGTTTCTCCAGCCGCCCCGGGACCTGAGCTCAGGTCCTGGGGCAGGAAGGGGCAGCACTGCAGCTGTTAGCTGTCACTGGGGGTCGACTGTGGCCCGGTGCCACCTCTTAGATCGTCCCCCGTCCCCTTCTGGGGTTGCGACCGGACCCCTGCCAATCGGGTTCTCACTCCTCCCCATCCCCTACGCCGGCTCCACGAAGGTGGAAGGAACACATTTTTAAAAAGGCTGGAGCCTGGGCTTCCCTGCTGGCGCAGTGGTTAAGAATCCGCCTGCCAATGCAGGGGACAAGGGTTCAAGCCCTGGTCCGGGAAGTTCCCACACGCCGCGGAGCAATGAAGCCCGTGCGCCACAACTACTGAGCCTGCGCTCTAGAGCCCAAAAGCCACAACTACTGAGTCCTCGTGCCCCAACTACTGAAGCCCGCGCGCCTAGAGCCCGTGCTCCGCAACAAGAGAAGCCACCGCAATGAGAAGCCCACGCACCGCAACGAAGAGTAGCCCCCGCTCACCGCAACTGGAGAAAGCACACACGCAGCAAGGAAGACCCAACGCAGCCAAAAATAAATAAATTAAATAAATAAATAAATTTTTAAAAATCATATTAAATACCTATCAATGAGATTTTAAGAAATAGTCAGGACCAGAGCCTCCCATCAAGCCTCTTAGATAGCCTCAACCACCAGAGGGCAGACAGCAGAAGCAAGAGAAACTACAATCCTGCAGCCTGTGGACCAAAAACCACAGTGACAGAAAGATAGAGAAGATGAAAAGGCAGAGGGCCATGTACCAGATGAAGGAACAAGAAAAAACCCCAGAAAAACAACTAAATGAAGTGGAGATAGGCAACCTTCCAGAAAAAGAATTCAGAATAATGATAGTGAAGACGATCCAGGACCTCGGAATAAGAATGGAGGCAAAGATTGAGAAGATGCAAGAAATGGTTAACAAAGACCTAGAAGAATTAAAGAACAAACAAACAGAGATGACCAATACAATAACCGAAATGAAAACTACACTAGAAGGAATCAATAGCAGAATAACTGAGGCAGAAGAACGGATAAGTGACCTGGAAGACAGAATGGTGGAATTCACTGCTGCGGAACAGACTAAAGAAAAAAGAATGAAACGAAATGAAGACAGCCTAAGAGACCTCTGGGACAACATTAAACGCAACAACATTCGCATTATAGGGGTCCCAGAAGGAGAAGAGAGAGAGAAAGGACCAGAGAAAATATTTGAAGAGATTATAGTCGAAAACTTCCCTAACATGGGAAAGGAAATAGCCACCCAAGTCCAGGAAGCGCAGAGAGTCCCATACAGAATAAACCCAAGGAGAAACACGCCGAGACACATAGTAATCAAAGTGGCAAAAATCAAAGACCAAGAAAAATTATTGAAAGCAGCAAGGGAAAAACGACAAATAACATACAAGGGAACTCCCATAAGGTTAACAGCTGATTTCTCAGCAGAAACTCTGCAAGCCAGAAGGGAGTGGCATGATATACTTAAAGTGATGAAAGGGAAGAACCTACCACCAAGATTACTCTACCCAGCAAGGATCTCATTTAGCTTTGATGGAGAAATCAAAAGCTTTACAGACAAGCAAAAGCTAAGAGAATTCAGCACCACCAAACCAGCTCTACAACAAATGCTAAAGGAACTTCTCTAAGTGGGAAACACAAGAGAAGAAAAGGACCTACAAAAACAAACCCAAAACAATTAAGAAAATGGTCATAGGAACATACATATCGATAATTACCTTAAACGTGAATGGATTAAATGCCCCAACCAAAAGACATAGACTGGCTGAATGGATACAAAAACAAGACCCATATATATGCTGTCTACAAGAGACCCACTTTAGACCTAGGGACACATACAGACTGAAAGTAAGGGGATGGAAAAAGATATTCCATGCAAATGGAAATCAAAAGAAAGCTGGAGTAGCTATACTCGTATCAGATAAAATAGACTTTAAAATAAAGAATGTTACAAGAGACAAGGAAGGACACTACATAATGATCCAGGGATCAATCCAAGAAGAAGATATAACAATTATAAATATATATGCACCCAACATAGGAGCACCTCAATACATAAGGCAACTGCTAACAGCTATAAAAGAGGAAATCGACAGTAACACAGTAATAGTGGGGGACTTTAACACCTCACTTACACCAATGGACAGATCATCCAAAATGAAAATAAATAAGGAAACAGAAGCTTTAAATGACACAATAGACCAGATAGATTTAATTGATATATATAGGACATTCCACCCAAAAACAGCAGATTACACGTTCTTCTCAAGTGCGCACGGAACGTTCTCCAGGATAGATCACATCTTGGGTCACAAATCAAGCCTCAGTAAATTTAAGAAAATTGAAATCATATCAAGCATCTTTTCTGACCACAACGCTATGAGATTAGAAATGAATTACAGGGAAAAAAACGTAAAAAAGACAAACACATGGAGGCTAAACAATACGTTACTAAATAACCAAGAGATCACTGAAGAAATCAAAGAGGAAACAAAAAAATACCTAGAGACAAATGACAATGAAAACACGACGACCCAAAACCTATGGGATGCAGCAAAAGCAGTTCTAAGAGGGAAGTTTATAGCTATACAAGCCTACCTAAAGAAACAAGAAAAATCTCAAGTAAACAATCTAACCTTACACCTAAAGAAACTAGAGAAAGAAGAACAAACAAAACCCAAAGTTAGCAGAAGGAAAGAAATCTTAAAGATCAGAGCAGAAATAAACGAAATAGAAACAAAGACAACAATAGCAAAGATCAATAAAACTAAAAGTTGGTTCTTTGAGAAGATAAACAAAATGGATAAGCCATTAGCCAGACTCATCAAGAAAAAGAGGGAGAGGACTCAAATCAATAAAATCAGAAATGAAAAAGGAGAAGTTACAACAGACACCGCAGAAATACAAAGCATCCTAAGAGACTACTACAAGCAACTTTATGCCAATAAAATGGACAACCTGGAAGAAATGGACAAATTCTTAGAAAGGTATAACCTTCCAAGACTGAACCAGGAAGAAACAGAAAATATGAACAGACCAATCACAAGTCATGAAATTGAAACTGTGATTAAAAATCTTCCAACAAACAAAAGTCCAGGACCAGATGGCTTCACAGGTGAATTCTATCAAACATTTAGAGAAGAGCTAACACCCATCCTTCTCAAACTCTTCCAAAAAATTGCAGAGGAAGGAACACTCCCAAACTCATTCTGTGAGGCCACCATCACCCTGATACCAAAACCAGACAAAGACACTACAAAAAAAGAAAATTACAGACCAATATCACTGATGAATATAGATGCAAAAATCCTCAACAAAATACTAGCAAACAGAATCCAACCACACATTAAAAGGATCATACACCACGATCAAGTGGGATTTATCCCAGGGATGCAAGGATTCTTCAACATACGCAAATCAATCAATGTGATACACCATATTACCAAATTGAAGAATAAAAACCATATGATCATCTCAATAGATGCAGAAAAAGCTTTTGACAAAATTCAACACCCATTTCTGATAAAAACTCTCCAGAAAGTGGGCATAGAGGGAACCTACCTCAACATAATAAAGGCCATATATGACAAACCCACAGCAAACATCATTCTCAATGCTGAAAAACTGAAAGCATTTCCTCTAAGATCAGGAACGAGACAAGGATGTCCACTCTCACCACTATTATTCAACATAGTTCTGGAAGTCCTAGCCACGGCAATCAGAGAAGAAAAAGAAATAAAAGGACTACAAATTGGAAAAGAAGAAGTAAAACTGTCACTGGTTGCGGATGACATGATACTATACATAGAGAATCCTAAAACTGCCACCAGAAAACTGCTAGAGCTAATCAATGAATATGGTAAAGTTGCAGGATACAAAATTAATGCACAGAAATCTCTTGCATTCCTATACACTAATGATGAAAAATCTGAAAGAGAAATTAAGGAAACACTCCCATTTACCATTGCAACAAAAAGAATAAAATACCTAGGAATAAACCGACCTAGGGAGACAAAAGACCTGTATGCAGAAAACTATAAGACACTGATGAAAGAAATTAAAGATGATACCAACAGATGGAGAGATATACCATGTTCTTGGATTGGAAGAATCAACATTGTGAAAATGAGTATACTACCCAAAGCAATCTACAGATTCAATGCAATCCCCATCAAATTACCAATGGCATTGTTTACGGAGCTAGAACAAATCCTCTTAAAATTTGTATGGAGACACAAAAGACCCCGAATAGCCAAAGCAGTCTTGAGGGAAAAACATGGAGCTGGAGGAATCAGACTCCCTGACTTCAGACTATACTACAAAGCTACAGTAATCAAGACAATATGGTACTGGCACAAAAACAGAAACATAGATCAATGGAACAAGATAGAAAGCCCAGAGATTAACCCACGCACCTATGGTCAACTAATCTACGACAAAGGAGGCAAAGATATACAATGGAGAAAAGACAGTCTCTTCAATAAGTGGTGCTGGGAAAACTGGACAGCTACATGTAAAAGAATGAAATTAGAATACTCCCTAACACCATACACAAAAATAAACTCAAAATGGATTAGAGACCTAAATATAAGAGTGGACACTATAAAACTCTTAGAGGAAAACATAGGAAGAACACTCTCTGACATAAATCACAGCAAGACCTTTTTTGATCCACCTCCTAGAGTAATGGAAATAAAAACAAAAATAAACAAGTGGGACCTAACGAAACTGCAAAGCTTTTGCACAGCAAAGGAAACCATAAACAAGACGAAAAGACAACCCTCAGAATGGGAGAAAATATTTGCAAATGAATCAACGGACAAAGGATTAATCTCCAAAATATATAAACAGCTCATTCAGCTCAATATTAAAGAAACAAACACCCCAATCCAAAAATGGGCAGAAGACCTAACCAGACATTTCTCCAAAGAAGACATACAGACGGCCACGAAGCACATGAAAAGATGCTCAACATCACTAATTATTAGAGAAATGCAAATCAAAACTACAAGGAGGTATCACCTCACTCCTGTTAGAATGGGCATCATCAGAAAATCTACAAACAACAAATGCTGGAGAGGGTGTGGAGAAAAGGGAACCCTCTTGCACTGTTGGTGGGAATGTAAATTGATACAGCTACTATGGAGAACAATATGGAGGTTCCTTAAAAAACTAAAAATAGAATTACCATATGACCCAGCAATCCCACTACTGGGCATATACCCAGAGAAAACCGTAATTCAAAAAGACACATGCACCCGAATGTTCATTGCAGCACTATTTACAATAGCCAGGTCATGGAAGCAACCTAAATGCCCATCGACAGACGAATGGATAAAGAAGTTGTGGTACATATATACAATGGAATATTACTCAGCCATAAAAAGGAACGAAATTGAGTCATTTGTTGAGACGTGGATGGATCTAGAGACTGTCATACAGAGTGAAGTAAGTCAGAAAGAGAAAAACAAATATCGTATATTAATGCATGTATGTGGAACCTAGAAAAATGGTACAGATGAGCCAGTTTGCAGGGCAGAAGTTGAGACACAGATGTAGAGAATGGACATATGGACACCAAGGGGGGAAAACTGCGGTGGGGTGGGGATGGTGGTGTGCTGAATTGGGCGATTGGGATTGACATGTATACACTGATGTGTATAAAATTGATGCCTAATAAGAACCTGCAGTATAAACAAACGAACAAAACAACTAATACTAAACTTTCATTGGGTTATTTGTATGGAAATATGTTAATATAAATGTTTCAGACATTACATGAAATTTCTAAAAATCTTATATTTGTATGTGTATGGAAATATGTATGGAAATATGTTAATAGAAATGTTTCAGACATTACATGAAATTTCTAAAAATCTTATATGTTCTGGTATAATGTTATATGTAATAATCCTAGTTATTACTTTAAAATGTATATCTCAGAAATAACTAATTTTCTTGTCAACTGCATTATTATGAACTTTCATCAAATCTTTAACCGTGGTCATTTTTAAGTCTTTTGTCATAAAGAAAAAAAAAAAAAAAGAAAGAAATAGTCAGTTAGTTAGTTAATTGTGCCGGGTCTTAGTTGCCACAGGCCAGCTCCTTAGTTGTGGTAATGAGATATTTTATATTCTTTTTTGTTCCTGAACAAAGGCCTCAGAATCCAGTATTTACTTGATAATGCTCACAGCATAGCTCAGCACGGAATAGCCACATTGTTTTTCTTTGGCTGCTATGTACCAAACAGCCTTTTGTACTGTTTTACCAAATGCATGTATTTAACACCTGTTTTAAAAAACATAGTGAGATCTCAAAAACTTGAAATTGACTAAAGTAAGATTCTCTCTGTAGTACTACTTATTTGACCAACACCACCTGATAACACCGGTGTGGTGCACCGAGCCTTACTCTAGCATATCGGGATACACCCCGTTTCGACAAGTGTTCATCCTCCAAGTCCCCAAGGCCTCTCACACACTGCCAGTGAAACTGCTTCCTGCTTGGGAAAGAGTGCCCCAGTTCGTTTCTTTAGAAGCTTGAAGGCTATGTAAGCCCTCCAAAAGGTTAGAGGGCAAAGAACAACTCTAAAACTGGCACATTTGTTTAAAGAAAAAGACTTGTCAATATTACAAGAGCCAGCTTGCTTTCACTTGTGACACGTTTTCTTAGGAGGCAAGGGATGTGGCCATGTGACTTGGACAAGCTGTTTCCCTCTGTCTCAGTGTCCCACCTGTGAGTGGGTAGTCTGACGAAGCTTAATGACAGACATCTGAATAACGATCATGAACAGTGGCATCTAATTTCCAAAATAAAAACAGGAGAATGAGTATGTCTTTCACAACAGGACGTCAAGTCTACCTCAAAGATATTGGTAGCCTTGAGTCCACTGCTTCTCACTGAGTGCAACTGTGCCCCCCAGGGGACATCTGGGGAAGTCTGAAGGTGATTTTGGCTGTCACGACTGGGAGGAGAGAGAGGGAATGTTACGGGCACCTAGTGAGTAAGAGGTCGGGACCTTGCTAAACACTCTACGATGCACAGGACTCACACACCACAGCAAAGGTTTATCTGGCCCCAAAAGTCAATGCCTTGGTTGAGAAACCCTGCCTTAGAGCAAACCACGGATACTCATCTTTAGCAGGTAACAGGGCATTTACTACCCACCTGTAAACCTACAGACTTCCCGACTTACACAGCTAATCCTGTGGCAGGAATGAAATAGAGAGCGTGTGACCATCTGGTAGTACCTAGGTTTGCCCCTCAAGTCACATGAGACAGTGCTGGAGACTGACATTTTCTATATTGGAGGTCTCTGGCAAGCCACCAGTTTTCTAACCTAAAAAGTCTAAGCAGCATTGTTACAATACACATAATAACACGACAATTCTGCTTTTATAGAGAAATTCGATGTGGGAAAGGAGCTTATCTGACATCAGAAGCAAATGCTTTGAACACATCACATCTGCTGGTTCGACTGTCAAATCTTGACAGCTGGAGACGTAGGAAGGTAGACAGGAGAGAACAGACCAAAGTTACGGGCCTGCTGAGTCCTCGGGGCTAACCATAATACACTTCGTACTGCCCTGGGTCCAGGGGTGTGTTCTAACACCCTCTCAGTCACTTACGGTCCATAGACAGACCAAGTATAAATTCACAATTACCAGCAAGTGTACCAAAAAAAGGCAGAGTTAAGAAACTTAAATGCGAGCCCTACCTGGTCTTTTTCTTCTTCATCGACAGAATCATCCGATTTTGCTTTTTCAGGGTCTTCCTCAGGTTTCCGTTTGGCAGGCCTGTCACACACACACACACACACAGTAAAGCCAACTGTTAGCTCACCAGACCCTAGACCTCCAGTGGGCACGAAACAACTCATATTCCTCCCTACCAAGAGTACCCTCTCTTTGGAAAGATTCAGGGCATGGTCCCCTCTTCCCTCTGAGAAGCCCTTTTTGCCAGGACATTAAAAGAAGCTTCGAGCTTAATGTTTCTTTGGATGACAGGTTTAGAATACCACCATTTTGCAAACCTTAAGAAATAATGGATCTAGACTTTGATCAATGGCTGCTACAATCACCGAAGAGACATTACATGCCTCTGATGGACAGCCCCATGCTGTCAATGAAGTCTCACAAAATAAAGCTGGAATCTGATCAAGACTCTAGACCTAACTACCAGTTTACAGAAAACTGGAGGCAAGGGAACACATTAACCACCAAAACGATGCAGTCAGCCAGACCTAGAAGCTATTAGAAAAAAAGACCTATTTTCTTTAAATCAATGGCAAGAAGATAAGGAATCTATCACTCGAAAGGCTTAAGGAGCAAATCAACCAAACTCTGTTACACAAGGGGAAGAATGAACACTGCTATATATTTGTTAGTAAGGAACTGTTACACTTTATAAGGCCTGTTT
>NW_027175588.1:0-105007 GCF_028021215.1 Eschrichtius robustus
GGAACCCTGTGTAACATTTTACATGGGAAGAGGATCTGTACTTGAATAGACATATATAATCTACAAATGAACCAGATTGTGTACACCTAGGACAAACAATATTCTAAGCTTTACTCCAATTTAAAAAAAAAATTATACCAAGAAGAAATAATGAGACATAAACTTATGGGCTTTTCTCCATGCACATTCCAACGTAATTTACAACCTAGGAACACGACTTCCAGAAAGGCTCTGCTGCCCTAGTACCCAGATTTGAGAATGGAGAAATGCTGCCTGCTTGAGGCCACTTCCCACAAATCAGCTTTAAACCCATTGCTAAAGGTCAATAAATATTCACCAAACTTGCAGTTAGGTAAATGACACCTGCTCTCTAAAAAAATTCTGGGGTGGAAAATTGACCAAAAAGTTCAAAAGAGGGCACCCTTCCAAGAAGAACATATCAAGAGTTATATTGTACTCCCAATTGTTTCCTTTTTTTAACAGAAAAGAAAACGGCGGAGAAAAATGATGAGTTTTACGAATTTTCAGAGACATGCAAACCCAAATTACAAAAACCTATCAGCTCACAGCAGCCAGAAGGGCCATTAGCATAAATGCTGCAAACAATAAATGCTGAAACGATGGTGGAGAAATGTGTACCCTCGATTCTAAAGGGGACGTGGTAAGTGCCACTAATGAAAACACAAAGAAGGTGCTTTGAAAACGGAAACACGGTGCTACCAGTCAGTCAATCACAACCACTGCTTGGCCTATCACCTGAGAAAATGAGAATCAAAAAGTCACAGGCTGGCAATCCTGCACTCCAACAATATTTACCATAGCCAACTCTTGGAAGCAATGAAAATGTCCATCAACCGAGGAATGCACAAAGTAGAAGTGGTCCACGTACACAGTGGAAAATTACTCCAATAAAAAATAAAACTTACATTTAAAAATCCAACGAAAGTAAGGAGACATCAGCTTGTGTGGGTTTGTCCAGGCACACTCCACGCTAATTTATAACCGAGAAACACCACAGGCTGCAAGGGCTTTTCCCGAGTTACCAGCGTGGGGAACATAGAAAGGCTGCTGCCCTCTGGCAGTTACCTGCAAAAACAGCTTTAAGCCTGTGCTAATGGTCATTTCATAGGAACAAGTTCTGCAGAACTGTAAATGAAACTTGCCCTCAAAATATCTTGAGGGAGGTAATGGCCAATACATTTCAAAATGTGACACATACTTTAAGAGAACACTTTGAAGAACTAAGGGGTAATCACAGCTTGAAAAATAAAAAATGAAATGCCTTCAAGCTCATTTTCAATGGATTATGAGGCACGTGCGAATTCAACCACAAAGAGGTATCAGATCACACTTGTCAGAATAACCACCAGCAAGAAAACTACAAACAATAAATGCTGAAGGTGTTGTAGAGAAATGCATACCCTCAACTTCAAGGGGGACGTAACTTGGAAAGGGCCACGAACTAGAACAGAATGGAGGTGCCTTAAAAAGGTAAACATTGAGCTACCATATGATGCAGCAGGCCCACTCCTCGACCTATAATCTAAGAGGAGAGAATTGGAAAGACAGAGGCAGGAAATCTGCATTGCACAGTATTACAATAGCCAAGTTATGGAAGTAACCAAAAAGGCCACCAACAGATGGATGGACAAAGAAGAACTCCTCCATGTACAGATGGAATATTCGCTAGTGAAAAAAATGAAACAATGCCATTTGCAGCACCATAGATGAGTCTAGACGTAATCATGCCACCTGTAGTAAGTGAGAAAGCAAAAGACACATATCCTATCATACCACTTTTAGGAGTTACTTAAAAATTGATACCAATGAAGATATTTCAACAGAGAGAGGCAATCGCAGATTCATTTGAAAACTTATGGTTCACCAAATAGAAAGGGATGAGGATTGGATAGATTACCATATTGGGGTTAACAGAGATATACAAACCATGTGAAATGTATAACCACCAAAGACGTACGGAAGACCAGGAGAAGACTACTCAACATTCTGTCATAACCTAAATGGGAAAAGGATGCGAGGAAGAATAGATACACATATATGTGTGAAAGAACCACATCTTGCACACCAAGAAGAAACAAACCATTGTAATCAAATTTGCTGGGATAAAAAATAAAAAGTAAATTACAAATATGAACAAGAAGTAATGAGACATAAACTTAAAGGGCTTTTTCCTGGCACATTCCATTTTAATTTACAACCTAGAACACCACTTCCATTAAGGCTCTGTTTCCCTAGTAACCAAATTTGGTAAAGGAGAAATGCTGCCACCTTGTGGCCGTTTCCTGCAAGAGCAGCTTTAAAGTCACAGCTAATGGTCACTTAACATTCACAAAGACTCAGGGCTGTAAGGACGCCTGCCCTAAAAAATTGTGCTGAAGTAGGGAATGGACAAAAAATTTCAAAACAGGCAAATGTTTCAAGAAGAGAATATGAAGAGTTACGTTTTACTGACGCTCTTTAAAAAAAAAAGGAAAATGGATAAAAGCTCAACCTCAGGGAGTGTTAGACCCATGCAATCTAATCTACAAAAAGTTTTCAACTTACACCAATCGACTGACCATCAGCAAAAAGTCTACGAACAATAAATGCTGAAGGGGTTTTAGAGAACTGTGAACCCTCTACCTGCTGTTGAGACGTAAAAGGGTAACAGCCAATAATGAGAATAGAAAGGAGCTGTGATTAAAAGTAAAAATGGAGGTACCATTCAATCCAGCAGGCACACCATTGGACCTCTCACCTGAGAAGACAAGAATCGAGAAGACACAGGCCGCAAAAGCTGCAGTGCAGCCTTATTCACAATAGCCAAGACCGTGAAGCAATCAAAATATCCAACAAGAGGTGAATGGATAAAGAAGAAGTGGTCCATGTACACAATGGAATATTAGCCATGGAAAACAATGAACCATTGCTCTCTGAGGCACCACAAATGAGTCTGGAGATAATCACGAAACATGAGGTAAGTCCAAAAGCAAAAGACCTATATTCTATGATATCACTTATAGGCGTTATCTAATAACTGACACAAATGAACATATTTCCACAGAGAAAGACACTCACAGACTTAGAAAACAAACTATGCTCATCTAAAAGGAAAGGTGGAGTGAATGGATAAATTAAGATTAGTGTTACTATATGTATACAAACACATATTATATACATATCTCAAAAAGACCGACCATATAGCAAGGGAGGTCTGCGGAACATTCTGTAACATTTTACATGGGAAGAGGATCTGTACTTGAATAGACATATATAATCTACAAATGAACCAGATTGTGTACACCTAGGACAAACAATATTCTAAGCTTTACCACAATTAAAAAAATTTTTAAAACCAAGAAGAAATAATGAGACATAAACTTATGGGGGTTTCTCCATGCACATTCCAATGTAATTTACAACCTAGGAACACGACTTCCAGAAAGGCTCTGCTGCTCTAGAAACCAGATTTGGGAATGGAGAAATGCTGCCTGCTTGAGGCCACTTCCCACAACAGCAGCTTTAAACCCATTTCTAAAGGTCAATAAATATTCACCAAACTTGCAGTTCGGGAAATGACACCTGCTCTCTAAAAAAACTCTGGGGTGGAAAATCGACCAAAAAATTCAAAAGAGGGCAACCTTCTAAGAAGACAGTTTCCAGAGTTATAATGTACTCCCATTTGTTTCCTTTTTGTAACAGAAAAGAAAACGGCGGAGAAAAATAATGAGTTTTACGAATTTTCAAATACATGCAAACCCAAATTACAAAAACCTATCAGCTCACAGCAGCCAGTAGGGCCATTAGCATAAATGCTGCAAACAATAAATGCTGAAGCGATTGTGGAGAAATGCGTACCCTCGATTCTAAGGGGGACGTGGTAAGAGCCACTAATGAAAACACAAAGGAGGTGCTTTGAAAAGGGAAACACGGTGCTACCAGTCAATGAATCACACACACTGCTGGGCCTATCACCTGAGAAAATGAGAATCAAAAAGTCACAGGCTGGCAATTCTGCACTCCAACAATATTTACCATAGCCAACACTTGGAAGAAATGAAAATGTCCATCAACCGAGGAATGCACAAAGTAGAAGTGGTCCACGTACACAGTGGAAAATTACTCCAATAAAAAATAAAAATTACATTTAAAAATCCAACAAAAATAAGGAGACATCAGCTTGTGTGGGTTTGTCCAGGCACTCTCCACTCTAATTTTTAACCGAGAAACACCACAGGCCGCAAGGGCTTTTCCCTAGTTACCAGGGTGGGGAACATAGAAAGGCTGCTGCCCTCTGGCAGTTACCTGCAAAAGCAGCTTTAAAGCCCGTGCTAATGGTCATTTCATAGGAACAAGTACTGCAGAACTGTAAATGAAACTTGCCCTCAAAATGTCTTGAGGGAGGTAATGGCCAAAATATTTCAAATGGTGACACATACTTTAAGAAAACACTTTGAAGAAATAAGCTCTAATCATAGCTGGAAAAATAAAAAGGACATGACTAAAAGCTCAATTTCAACGCATTATGAGACACATGCAAATTCAACCACAAAGAGGTATCAGCTCACACCACTCAGAATAACCATCAGCAAAAACTGCAAAGAATAAATGCTGAAGGTGCTGGGAAGAAATGCATACCCTCAACTTTATGTGGGACGTAACCTGGAAAGAGCCACTAAAGAGAACAGAATAGAGGTGCCTTTAAAAGGTAAACATTGAGCTACCATAGGATCCAGCAGACCTATTCCTGGACCTATAAACTAAGAAGACAGAATTGGAAGGACACAGGTATGCAAATCTGCATTGCATAGTATTACAAAAGCCAAGATACGGAAGTAACCAAAAAGTCCACCGACAGATGGGCGGACAAAGAAGAACTGCTACCTGTACAGATGGAATATGAGCTAGTGAAAAAATGAAACAATGCCATTTGCAGCACCATAGATGAGTGTAGACGTAATCACGCCACCTGTAGTAAGTGAGAAAGCAAAAGACACATATCCTATCATATCACTTTTAGGAGTTACTTAAAAATCGATACCAATGAAGATATTTCCACAGAGAGAGGCAATCGCAGATTCATTAAAAAACTTATGGTTCACCAAATAGAAAGGGATGAGGATTGGATACATTACCATATTGGGGTTAACAGAGATATACAAACCATGTGAAATATATAACCACCAAAGACGTACGGAAGACCAGGAGAAGACTACTCAACATTGTGCCATAACCTACATGGGAAAAGGATGCGAGGAAAAATAGATACCTGTATATGTGTGAAAGAACCACATCTTGCACACCTAGAGCAAACAAACCATTGTAATCAAATTTGCTGGGATAAAAAATAAAAAAGTAAATTACAAATATGAACAAGAAGTAATGAGACATAAACTTAAAGGGCTTTTTCCTGGCATATTCCATTCTAATATACAACCTAGAACACCATTTCCATTAAGGCTCTGTTTCCCTAGTAACCAAATTTGGTAAAGGAGAAATGCTGCCACCTTGTGGCCGTTTCCTGCAAGAGCAGCTTTAAAGTCACAGCTAATGGTCACTTAACATTCACAAGGACTCAGGGCTGTAAAGGACACCTGCCCTAAAAAATTGAGCTGAAGTAGGGAATGGACAAAAAAATTCAAAACAGGCAAATGTTTCAAGAAGAGATTATGAAGACTTAAGTTTTACTCACACACTTTTAAAAAAAAAGGAAAATGGATAAAAGCTCAACCTCAGGGTGTGTTAGACGCATGCAATCTAATCTACAAAAAGTTTCAACTTACATCAGTCGAATGACCATCAGCAAAAAGTCTATAAACAATAAATGCTGAAGGGGTTTTAGAGAACTGTGTACCCTCTACCTGCTGGTGAGACGTAAAACTGTAACAGCCAATAATGAGAACCGAAAGGAGCTGTGTTTAAAAGTAAAAATGGAGGTATCATTCAACCCAGCAGGCGCACCATTGGACCTCTCACCTGAGAAGACAAGAATGGAGAAGACACAGGCCGCAAAAGCTGCAGTGCAGCCTTATTCACAATAGCCAAGACAGTGAAGCAACCAAAATGTCCACCAACAGGTGAATGGATAAAGAAGAAGTGGTCCATGTACACAATGGAATATTAGCCATGGAAGACAATGAACCACTGCTCTTTGACGCACCACAAATGAGTCTGGAGATAATCACGAAACATGAAGTAACTCGGAAAGCAAAAGACCTGTATTCTATGATATCACCTATAGGCGTTATCTAATAACTGACACAAAGGAACATATTTCCACAGAGAAAGACACTCACAGATTTAGAAAACTATGCTCATCTAAAAGGAAAGGTGGAGTGAATGGATAAATTAAGATTAGTGTTACTATATGTATACAAACACATATTATATACATATCTCAAAAAGACCGACCATACAGCAAGGAAGTCTGCGGAACCCTCTGTAATATTTTACATGGGAAGAGGATCTGTACTTGAATAGACATATATAATGTACAGATGAACCAGATTGTTTACACCTAGGAGAAACAATATTCTAAGCTTTACCCCAATTAAAAAAAATTTTAAAACCAAGAAGAAATAATGAGACATAAACTTATGGGGGTTTCTCCATGCACATTCCAATGTAATTTACAACCTAGGAACACGACTTCCAGAAAGGCTCTGCTGCCCTAGTAACCAGATTTGGGAATGGAGAAATGCTGCCTCCTTTAGGCCACTTCCCACAACAGCAGCTTTAAACACATTGTAAAGGTCACTAAATATTCACCAAACTTGCAGTTCGGGAAATGACACCTGCTCTCTAAAAAAAGTCTGAGGTGGAAAATCGACCAAAAAATTCAAAAGAGGGCAACCTTCCAAGAAGACAATATCAAGAGTTATAATGTACTCCCATTTGTTTCCTTTTTTTAACAGAAAAGAAAACGGCGGAGAAAAATGATGAGTTTTACGAATTTTCAAAGACATGCAAACCCAAATTACAAAACCCTATCAGCTCACAGCAGCCAGTAGGGGCATTGGCATAAATTCTGCAAACAATAAATGCTGAAGCGATTGTGGAGAAATGTGTACCCTCGATTCTAAAGGGGACGTAATAAGTGCCACTAATGAAAGCACAAAGAAGGTGCTTTGAAAAGGGAAAAACGGTGCTACCAGTCAGTCAATCACACCCACTGCTGGGCCTATCACCTGAGAAAATGAGAATCAAAAAGTCACAGGCTGGCAATCCTGCACTCCAACAATATTTACCATAGCCAACACTTGGAAGCAATGAAAATGTCCATCAACCGAGGAATGCACAATGTAGAAGTGGTCCATGTACACAGTAGAAAATTACTGCAATAAAAAATAAAAATTACATGTAAAAATCCAACAAAAATAAGGAGACATCAGCTTGTGTGGGTTTCTCCAGGCACACTCCACTCTAATTTTTAACCGAGAAACACCACAAGCCGCAAGGGCTTTTCCCCATTTACCAGGGTGGGGAAAATAGAAAGGCTGCTGCCCTCTGGCAGTTACCTGCAAAAGCAGCTTTAAAGCCTGTGCTAATGGTCATTTCATAGGAACAAGTACTGCAGAACTGTAAATGAAAACTGCCCTCAAAATGTCTTGAGGGAGGTAATGGCCAAAACATTTCAAAATGTGACACATACTTTAAGAGAACACTTTGAAGAACTAAGGGGTAATCACAGCTTGAAAAATAAATAGGACATGCCTTAAAGCTCAATTTCAACGGATTTTGAGGCACATGCGAATTCAACCACAAAGAGGTATCAGCTCACAATTGCCAGAGTAACCATCAGCAAGAAAACTACAAACAATAAATGCTGAAGGTGTTGTGGAGAAATGTATACCCTCAACTTCAAGTGGGACGTAAGTTGGAAAGGGCCACAGATGAGAACAGAAAGGAGGTGCCTTAAAAAGGTAAACATTGAGCTACCATATGACCTAGCAGGCCCACTCCTCGACCTATAATCTAAGAAGACAGAATTGGAAAGACACAGGCAGGCAAATCTGCATTGCACAGTATCACAATAGGCAAGATATGGAAGTAACCAAAAAGTCCACCAACAGATGGGTGGACACAGAAGAACTCCTCCATGTACAGATGGAATATTCGCTACTGAAAAAAATGAAACAATGCCATTTGCAGCACCATAGATGAGTCTAGACGTAATCACGCCCCCTGTAGTAAGTGAGAAAGCAAAAGACACATATCCTATCATATCACTTTTAGGAGTTACTTAAAAATTGATACCAATGAAGATATTTCCACAGAGAAAGGCAATCACAGATTCATTTAAAAAACTTAGGCTCACCAAAAAGAAAGGGATGAGGATTGGATACATTACCATATTGGGGTTAACAGAGATATACAAACCATGTGAAATATATAATCACCAAAGGCGTACGGAAGACCAGGAGAAGACTACTCAACATTCTGTCATAACCTAAATGGGAAAAGGATGCGAGGAAGAGTAGATACACATATATGTGTGAAAGAACCACATCTTGCACACCAAGAAGAAACAAACCATTGTAATCAAATTTGCTGGGATAAAAAATAAAAAGTAAATTACAAATATGAACAAGAAGTAATGAGACATAAACTTAAAGGGCTTTTTCCTGGCACATTCCATTTTAATTTACAACCTAGAACACCACTTCCATTAAGGCTCTGTTTCCCTAGTAACCAAATTTGGTAAAGGAGAAATGCTGCCACCTTGTGGCCGTTTCCTGCAAGAGCAGCTTTAAAGTCACAGCTAATGGTCACTTAACATTCACAAAGACTCAGGGCTGTAAAGGACACCTGCCCTAAAATATTGTGCTGAAGTAGGGAATGGACAAAAAAATTCAAAACAGGCAAATGTTTCAAGAAGAGATTATGAAGAGTTAAGTTTTACTCACACTCTTTTTTTAAAAAAAAGGAACATGGATAAAAGCTCAACCTCAGGGAGTGTTAGACGCATGCAATCTAATCTACAAAAAGTTTCAACTTACACCAGTCGACTGACCATCAGCAAAAAGTCTACAAAAAATAAATGCTGAAGGGGTTTTACAGAACTGTGTACCCTCAACCTGCTGGTGAGACGTAAAAGGATAACAGCCAATAATGAGAACAGAAAGGAGCTGTGTTTAAAAGTAAAAATGTAGGTACCATTCAGTCCAGCAGGCGCACCATTGGACCTCTCACCTGAGAAGACAAGAATCGAGAAGACACAGGCCGCAAAAGCTGCAGTGCAGCCTTATTCACAATAGCCAAGACAGTGAAGCAACCAAAATGTCCACCAACAGGTGAATGGATAAAAAGAAGAAGTGGTCCATATACACAATGGAATATTAGCCATGGAAAACAATGAACCATTGCTCTCTGAGGAAGCACAAATGAGTCTGGAGATAATCATGAATCATGAGGTAAGTCGGAAAGCAAAAGACCTATATTCTATGATATCACTTATAGGCGTTATCTAATAACTGACACAAATGAACATATTTCCACAGAGATAGACACTCACAGACTTAGAAAACAAACTATGCTCATCTAAAAGGAAAGGTGGGGGGAATGGACAAATTAAGATTAGTGTTACTATATGTATACAAACACATATTATATACATATCTCAAAACTACCGACCATATAGCAAGGGAGGTCTGCGGAACCCTGTGTAACATTTTACATGGGAAGAGGATCTGTACTTGAATAGACATATATAATCTACAAATGAACCAGATTGTGTACACCTAGGACAAACAATATTCTAAGCTTTACTCCAATTTAAAAAAAAAATTATACCAAGAAGAAATAATGAGACATAAACTTATGGGCTTTTCTCCATGCACATTCCAACGTAATTTACAACCTAGGAACACGACTTCCAGAAAGGCTCTGCTGCCCTAGTACCCAGATTTGAGAATGGAGAAATGCTGCCTGCTTGAGGCCACTTCCCACAAATCAGCTTTAAACCCATTGCTAAAGGTCAATAAATATTCACCAAACTTGCAGTTAGGTAAATGACACCTGCTCTCTAAAAAAATTCTGGGGTGGAAAATTGACCAAAAAGTTCAAAAGAGGGCACCCTTCCAAGAAGAACATATCAAGAGTTATATTGTACTCCCAATTGTTTCCTTTTTTTAACAGAAAAGAAAACGGCGGAGAAAAATGATGAGTTTTACGAATTTTCAGAGACATGCAAACCCAAATTACAAAAACCTATCAGCTCACAGCAGCCAGAAGGGCCATTAGCATAAATGCTGCAAACAATAAATGCTGAAACGATGGTGGAGAAATGTGTACCCTCGATTCTAAAGGGGACGTGGTAAGTGCCACTAATGAAAACACAAAGAAGGTGCTTTGAAAACGGAAACACGGTGCTACCAGTCAGTCAATCACAACCACTGCTTGGCCTATCACCTGAGAAAATGAGAATCAAAAAGTCACAGGCTGGCAATCCTGCACTCCAACAATATTTACCATAGCCAACTCTTGGAAGCAATGAAAATGTCCATCAACCGAGGAATGCACAAAGTAGAAGTGGTCCACGTACACAGTGGAAAATTACTCCAATAAAAAATAAAACTTACATTTAAAAATCCAACGAAAGTAAGGAGACATCAGCTTGTGTGGGTTTGTCCAGGCACACTCCACGCTAATTTATAACCGAGAAACACCACAGGCTGCAAGGGCTTTTCCCGAGTTACCAGCGTGGGGAACATAGAAAGGCTGCTGCCCTCTGGCAGTTACCTGCAAAAACAGCTTTAAGCCTGTGCTAATGGTCATTTCATAGGAACAAGTTCTGCAGAACTGTAAATGAAACTTGCCCTCAAAATATCTTGAGGGAGGTAATGGCCAATACATTTCAAAATGTGACACATACTTTAAGAGAACACTTTGAAGAACTAAGGGGTAATCACAGCTTGAAAAATAAAAAATGAAATGCCTTCAAGCTCATTTTCAATGGATTATGAGGCACGTGCGAATTCAACCACAAAGAGGTATCAGATCACACTTGTCAGAATAACCACCAGCAAGAAAACTACAAACAATAAATGCTGAAGGTGTTGTAGAGAAATGCATACCCTCAACTTCAAGGGGGACGTAACTTGGAAAGGGCCACGAACTAGAACAGAATGGAGGTGCCTTAAAAAGGTAAACATTGAGCTACCATATGATGCAGCAGGCCCACTCCTCGACCTATAATCTAAGAGGAGAGAATTGGAAAGACAGAGGCAGGAAATCTGCATTGCACAGTATTACAATAGCCAAGTTATGGAAGTAACCAAAAAGGCCACCAACAGATGGATGGACAAAGAAGAACTCCTCCATGTACAGATGGAATATTCGCTAGTGAAAAAAATGAAACAATGCCATTTGCAGCACCATAGATGAGTCTAGACGTAATCATGCCACCTGTAGTAAGTGAGAAAGCAAAAGACACATATCCTATCATACCACTTTTAGGAGTTACTTAAAAATTGATACCAATGAAGATATTTCAACAGAGAGAGGCAATCGCAGATTCATTTGAAAACTTATGGTTCACCAAATAGAAAGGGATGAGGATTGGATAGATTACCATATTGGGGTTAACAGAGATATACAAACCATGTGAAATGTATAACCACCAAAGACGTACGGAAGACCAGGAGAAGACTACTCAACATTCTGTCATAACCTAAATGGGAAAAGGATGCGAGGAAGAATAGATACACATATATGTGTGAAAGAACCACATCTTGCACACCAAGAAGAAACAAACCATTGTAATCAAATTTGCTGGGATAAAAAATAAAAAGTAAATTACAAATATGAACAAGAAGTAATGAGACATAAACTTAAAGGGCTTTTTCCTGGCACATTCCATTTTAATTTACAACCTAGAACACCACTTCCATTAAGGCTCTGTTTCCCTAGTAACCAAATTTGGTAAAGGAGAAATGCTGCCACCTTGTGGCCGTTTCCTGCAAGAGCAGCTTTAAAGTCACAGCTAATGGTCACTTAACATTCACAAAGACTCAGGGCTGTAAGGACGCCTGCCCTAAAAAATTGTGCTGAAGTAGGGAATGGACAAAAAATTTCAAAACAGGCAAATGTTTCAAGAAGAGAATATGAAGAGTTACGTTTTACTGACGCTCTTTAAAAAAAAAAGGAAAATGGATAAAAGCTCAACCTCAGGGAGTGTTAGACCCATGCAATCTAATCTACAAAAAGTTTTCAACTTACACCAATCGACTGACCATCAGCAAAAAGTCTACGAACAATAAATGCTGAAGGGGTTTTAGAGAACTGTGAACCCTCTACCTGCTGTTGAGACGTAAAAGGGTAACAGCCAATAATGAGAATAGAAAGGAGCTGTGATTAAAAGTAAAAATGGAGGTACCATTCAATCCAGCAGGCACACCATTGGACCTCTCACCTGAGAAGACAAGAATCGAGAAGACACAGGCCGCAAAAGCTGCAGTGCAGCCTTATTCACAATAGCCAAGACCGTGAAGCAATCAAAATATCCAACAAGAGGTGAATGGATAAAGAAGAAGTGGTCCATGTACACAATGGAATATTAGCCATGGAAAACAATGAACCATTGCTCTCTGAGGCACCACAAATGAGTCTGGAGATAATCACGAAACATGAGGTAAGTCCAAAAGCAAAAGACCTATATTCTATGATATCACTTATAGGCGTTATCTAATAACTGACACAAATGAACATATTTCCACAGAGAAAGACACTCACAGACTTAGAAAACAAACTATGCTCATCTAAAAGGAAAGGTGGAGTGAATGGATAAATTAAGATTAGTGTTACTATATGTATACAAACACATATTATATACATATCTCAAAAAGACCGACCATATAGCAAGGGAGGTCTGCGGAACATTCTGTAACATTTTACATGGGAAGAGGATCTGTACTTGAATAGACATATATAATCTACAAATGAACCAGATTGTGTACACCTAGGACAAACAATATTCTAAGCTTTACCACAATTAAAAAAATTTTTAAAACCAAGAAGAAATAATGAGACATAAACTTATGGGGGTTTCTCCATGCACATTCCAATGTAATTTACAACCTAGGAACACGACTTCCAGAAAGGCTCTGCTGCTCTAGAAACCAGATTTGGGAATGGAGAAATGCTGCCTGCTTGAGGCCACTTCCCACAACAGCAGCTTTAAACCCATTTCTAAAGGTCAATAAATATTCACCAAACTTGCAGTTCGGGAAATGACACCTGCTCTCTAAAAAAACTCTGGGGTGGAAAATCGACCAAAAAATTCAAAAGAGGGCAACCTTCTAAGAAGACAGTTTCCAGAGTTATAATGTACTCCCATTTGTTTCCTTTTTGTAACAGAAAAGAAAACGGCGGAGAAAAATAATGAGTTTTACGAATTTTCAAATACATGCAAACCCAAATTACAAAAACCTATCAGCTCACAGCAGCCAGTAGGGCCATTAGCATAAATGCTGCAAACAATAAATGCTGAAGCGATTGTGGAGAAATGCGTACCCTCGATTCTAAGGGGGACGTGGTAAGAGCCACTAATGAAAACACAAAGGAGGTGCTTTGAAAAGGGAAACACGGTGCTACCAGTCAATGAATCACACACACTGCTGGGCCTATCACCTGAGAAAATGAGAATCAAAAAGTCACAGGCTGGCAATTCTGCACTCCAACAATATTTACCATAGCCAACACTTGGAAGAAATGAAAATGTCCATCAACCGAGGAATGCACAAAGTAGAAGTGGTCCACGTACACAGTGGAAAATTACTCCAATAAAAAATAAAAATTACATTTAAAAATCCAACAAAAATAAGGAGACATCAGCTTGTGTGGGTTTGTCCAGGCACTCTCCACTCTAATTTTTAACCGAGAAACACCACAGGCCGCAAGGGCTTTTCCCTAGTTACCAGGGTGGGGAACATAGAAAGGCTGCTGCCCTCTGGCAGTTACCTGCAAAAGCAGCTTTAAAGCCCGTGCTAATGGTCATTTCATAGGAACAAGTACTGCAGAACTGTAAATGAAACTTGCCCTCAAAATGTCTTGAGGGAGGTAATGGCCAAAATATTTCAAATGGTGACACATACTTTAAGAAAACACTTTGAAGAAATAAGCTCTAATCATAGCTGGAAAAATAAAAAGGACATGACTAAAAGCTCAATTTCAACGCATTATGAGACACATGCAAATTCAACCACAAAGAGGTATCAGCTCACACCACTCAGAATAACCATCAGCAAAAACTGCAAAGAATAAATGCTGAAGGTGCTGGGAAGAAATGCATACCCTCAACTTTATGTGGGACGTAACCTGGAAAGAGCCACTAAAGAGAACAGAATAGAGGTGCCTTTAAAAGGTAAACATTGAGCTACCATAGGATCCAGCAGACCTATTCCTGGACCTATAAACTAAGAAGACAGAATTGGAAGGACACAGGTATGCAAATCTGCATTGCATAGTATTACAAAAGCCAAGATACGGAAGTAACCAAAAAGTCCACCGACAGATGGGCGGACAAAGAAGAACTGCTACCTGTACAGATGGAATATGAGCTAGTGAAAAAATGAAACAATGCCATTTGCAGCACCATAGATGAGTGTAGACGTAATCACGCCACCTGTAGTAAGTGAGAAAGCAAAAGACACATATCCTATCATATCACTTTTAGGAGTTACTTAAAAATCGATACCAATGAAGATATTTCCACAGAGAGAGGCAATCGCAGATTCATTAAAAAACTTATGGTTCACCAAATAGAAAGGGATGAGGATTGGATACATTACCATATTGGGGTTAACAGAGATATACAAACCATGTGAAATATATAACCACCAAAGACGTACGGAAGACCAGGAGAAGACTACTCAACATTGTGCCATAACCTACATGGGAAAAGGATGCGAGGAAAAATAGATACCTGTATATGTGTGAAAGAACCACATCTTGCACACCTAGAGCAAACAAACCATTGTAATCAAATTTGCTGGGATAAAAAATAAAAAAGTAAATTACAAATATGAACAAGAAGTAATGAGACATAAACTTAAAGGGCTTTTTCCTGGCATATTCCATTCTAATATACAACCTAGAACACCATTTCCATTAAGGCTCTGTTTCCCTAGTAACCAAATTTGGTAAAGGAGAAATGCTGCCACCTTGTGGCCGTTTCCTGCAAGAGCAGCTTTAAAGTCACAGCTAATGGTCACTTAACATTCACAAGGACTCAGGGCTGTAAAGGACACCTGCCCTAAAAAATTGAGCTGAAGTAGGGAATGGACAAAAAAATTCAAAACAGGCAAATGTTTCAAGAAGAGATTATGAAGACTTAAGTTTTACTCACACACTTTTAAAAAAAAAGGAAAATGGATAAAAGCTCAACCTCAGGGTGTGTTAGACGCATGCAATCTAATCTACAAAAAGTTTCAACTTACATCAGTCGAATGACCATCAGCAAAAAGTCTATAAACAATAAATGCTGAAGGGGTTTTAGAGAACTGTGTACCCTCTACCTGCTGGTGAGACGTAAAACTGTAACAGCCAATAATGAGAACCGAAAGGAGCTGTGTTTAAAAGTAAAAATGGAGGTATCATTCAACCCAGCAGGCGCACCATTGGACCTCTCACCTGAGAAGACAAGAATGGAGAAGACACAGGCCGCAAAAGCTGCAGTGCAGCCTTATTCACAATAGCCAAGACAGTGAAGCAACCAAAATGTCCACCAACAGGTGAATGGATAAAGAAGAAGTGGTCCATGTACACAATGGAATATTAGCCATGGAAGACAATGAACCACTGCTCTTTGACGCACCACAAATGAGTCTGGAGATAATCACGAAACATGAAGTAACTCGGAAAGCAAAAGACCTGTATTCTATGATATCACCTATAGGCGTTATCTAATAACTGACACAAAGGAACATATTTCCACAGAGAAAGACACTCACAGATTTAGAAAACTATGCTCATCTAAAAGGAAAGGTGGAGTGAATGGATAAATTAAGATTAGTGTTACTATATGTATACAAACACATATTATATACATATCTCAAAAAGACCGACCATACAGCAAGGAAGTCTGCGGAACCCTCTGTAATATTTTACATGGGAAGAGGATCTGTACTTGAATAGACATATATAATGTACAGATGAACCAGATTGTTTACACCTAGGAGAAACAATATTCTAAGCTTTACCCCAATTAAAAAAAATTTTAAAACCAAGAAGAAATAATGAGACATAAACTTATGGGGGTTTCTCCATGCACATTCCAATGTAATTTACAACCTAGGAACACGACTTCCAGAAAGGCTCTGCTGCCCTAGTAACCAGATTTGGGAATGGAGAAATGCTGCCTCCTTTAGGCCACTTCCCACAACAGCAGCTTTAAACACATTGTAAAGGTCACTAAATATTCACCAAACTTGCAGTTCGGGAAATGACACCTGCTCTCTAAAAAAAGTCTGAGGTGGAAAATCGACCAAAAAATTCAAAAGAGGGCAACCTTCCAAGAAGACAATATCAAGAGTTATAATGTACTCCCATTTGTTTCCTTTTTTTAACAGAAAAGAAAACGGCGGAGAAAAATGATGAGTTTTACGAATTTTCAAAGACATGCAAACCCAAATTACAAAACCCTATCAGCTCACAGCAGCCAGTAGGGGCATTGGCATAAATTCTGCAAACAATAAATGCTGAAGCGATTGTGGAGAAATGTGTACCCTCGATTCTAAAGGGGACGTAATAAGTGCCACTAATGAAAGCACAAAGAAGGTGCTTTGAAAAGGGAAAAACGGTGCTACCAGTCAGTCAATCACACCCACTGCTGGGCCTATCACCTGAGAAAATGAGAATCAAAAAGTCACAGGCTGGCAATCCTGCACTCCAACAATATTTACCATAGCCAACACTTGGAAGCAATGAAAATGTCCATCAACCGAGGAATGCACAATGTAGAAGTGGTCCATGTACACAGTAGAAAATTACTGCAATAAAAAATAAAAATTACATGTAAAAATCCAACAAAAATAAGGAGACATCAGCTTGTGTGGGTTTCTCCAGGCACACTCCACTCTAATTTTTAACCGAGAAACACCACAAGCCGCAAGGGCTTTTCCCCATTTACCAGGGTGGGGAAAATAGAAAGGCTGCTGCCCTCTGGCAGTTACCTGCAAAAGCAGCTTTAAAGCCTGTGCTAATGGTCATTTCATAGGAACAAGTACTGCAGAACTGTAAATGAAAACTGCCCTCAAAATGTCTTGAGGGAGGTAATGGCCAAAACATTTCAAAATGTGACACATACTTTAAGAGAACACTTTGAAGAACTAAGGGGTAATCACAGCTTGAAAAATAAATAGGACATGCCTTAAAGCTCAATTTCAACGGATTTTGAGGCACATGCGAATTCAACCACAAAGAGGTATCAGCTCACAATTGCCAGAGTAACCATCAGCAAGAAAACTACAAACAATAAATGCTGAAGGTGTTGTGGAGAAATGTATACCCTCAACTTCAAGTGGGACGTAAGTTGGAAAGGGCCACAGATGAGAACAGAAAGGAGGTGCCTTAAAAAGGTAAACATTGAGCTACCATATGACCTAGCAGGCCCACTCCTCGACCTATAATCTAAGAAGACAGAATTGGAAAGACACAGGCAGGCAAATCTGCATTGCACAGTATCACAATAGGCAAGATATGGAAGTAACCAAAAAGTCCACCAACAGATGGGTGGACACAGAAGAACTCCTCCATGTACAGATGGAATATTCGCTACTGAAAAAAATGAAACAATGCCATTTGCAGCACCATAGATGAGTCTAGACGTAATCACGCCCCCTGTAGTAAGTGAGAAAGCAAAAGACACATATCCTATCATATCACTTTTAGGAGTTACTTAAAAATTGATACCAATGAAGATATTTCCACAGAGAAAGGCAATCACAGATTCATTTAAAAAACTTAGGCTCACCAAAAAGAAAGGGATGAGGATTGGATACATTACCATATTGGGGTTAACAGAGATATACAAACCATGTGAAATATATAATCACCAAAGGCGTACGGAAGACCAGGAGAAGACTACTCAACATTCTGTCATAACCTAAATGGGAAAAGGATGCGAGGAAGAGTAGATACACATATATGTGTGAAAGAACCACATCTTGCACACCAAGAAGAAACAAACCATTGTAATCAAATTTGCTGGGATAAAAAATAAAAAGTAAATTACAAATATGAACAAGAAGTAATGAGACATAAACTTAAAGGGCTTTTTCCTGGCACATTCCATTTTAATTTACAACCTAGAACACCACTTCCATTAAGGCTCTGTTTCCCTAGTAACCAAATTTGGTAAAGGAGAAATGCTGCCACCTTGTGGCCGTTTCCTGCAAGAGCAGCTTTAAAGTCACAGCTAATGGTCACTTAACATTCACAAAGACTCAGGGCTGTAAAGGACACCTGCCCTAAAATATTGTGCTGAAGTAGGGAATGGACAAAAAAATTCAAAACAGGCAAATGTTTCAAGAAGAGATTATGAAGAGTTAAGTTTTACTCACACTCTTTTTTTAAAAAAAAGGAACATGGATAAAAGCTCAACCTCAGGGAGTGTTAGACGCATGCAATCTAATCTACAAAAAGTTTCAACTTACACCAGTCGACTGACCATCAGCAAAAAGTCTACAAAAAATAAATGCTGAAGGGGTTTTACAGAACTGTGTACCCTCAACCTGCTGGTGAGACGTAAAAGGATAACAGCCAATAATGAGAACAGAAAGGAGCTGTGTTTAAAAGTAAAAATGTAGGTACCATTCAGTCCAGCAGGCGCACCATTGGACCTCTCACCTGAGAAGACAAGAATCGAGAAGACACAGGCCGCAAAAGCTGCAGTGCAGCCTTATTCACAATAGCCAAGACAGTGAAGCAACCAAAATGTCCACCAACAGGTGAATGGATAAAAAGAAGAAGTGGTCCATATACACAATGGAATATTAGCCATGGAAAACAATGAACCATTGCTCTCTGAGGAAGCACAAATGAGTCTGGAGATAATCATGAATCATGAGGTAAGTCGGAAAGCAAAAGACCTATATTCTATGATATCACTTATAGGCGTTATCTAATAACTGACACAAATGAACATATTTCCACAGAGATAGACACTCACAGACTTAGAAAACAAACTATGCTCATCTAAAAGGAAAGGTGGGGGGAATGGACAAATTAAGATTAGTGTTACTATATGTATACAAACACATATTATATACATATCTCAAAACTACCGACCATATAGCAAGGGAGGTCTGCGGAACCCTGTGTAACATTTTACATGGGAAGAGGATCTGTACTTGAATAGACATATATAATCTACAAATGAACCAGATTGTGTACACCTAGGACAAACAATATTCTAAGCTTTACTCCAATTTAAAAAAAATTTTATACCAAGAAGAAATAATGAGACATAAACTTATGGGCTTTTCTCCATGCACATTCCAACGTAATTTACAACCTAGGAACACGACTTCCAGAAAGGCTCTGCTGCCCTAGTACCCAGATTTGAGAATGGAGAAATGCTGCCTGCTTGAGGCCACTTCCCACAAATCAGCTTTAAACCCATTGCTAAAGGTCAATAAATATTCACCAAACTTGCAGTTAGGTAAATGACACCTGCTCTCTAAAAAAATTCTGGGGTGGAAAATTGACCAAAAAGTTCAAAAGAGGGCACCCTTCCAAGAAGAACATATCAAGAGTTATATTGTACTCCCAATTGTTTCCTTTTTTTAACAGAAAAGAAAACGGCGGAGAAAAATGATGAGTTTTACGAATTTTCAGAGACATGCAAACCCAAATTACAAAAACCTATCAGCTCACAGCAGCCAGAAGGGCCATTAGCATAAATGCTGCAAACAATAAATGCTGAAACGATTGTGGAGAAATGTGTACCCTCGATTCTAAAGGGGACGTGGTAAGTGCCACTAATGAAAACACAAAGAAGGTGCTTTGAAAACAGAAACACGGTGCTACCAGTCAGTCAATCACAACCACTGCTTGGCCTATCACCTGAGAAAATGAGAATCAAAAAGTCACAGGCTGGCAATCCTGCACTCCAACAATATTTACCATAGCCAACTCTTGGAAGCAATGAAAATGTCCATCAACCGAGGAATGCACAAAGTAGAAGTGGTCCACGTACACAGTGGAAAATTACTCCAATAAAAAATAAAACTTACATTTAAAAATCCAACGAAAGTAAGGAGACATCAGCTTGTGTGGGTTTGTCCAGGCACACTCCACGCTAATTTATAACCGAGAAACACCACAGGCTGCAAGGGCTTTTCCCGAGTTACCAGCGTGGGGAACATAGAAAGGCTGCTGCCCTCTGGCAGTTACCTGCAAAAACAGCTTTAAGCCTGTGCTAATGGTCATTTCATAGGAACAAGTTCTGCAGAACTGTAAATGAAACTTGCCCTCAAAATATCTTGAGGGAGGTAATGGCCAATACATTTCAAAATGTGACACATACTTTAAGAGAACACTTTGAAGAACTAAGGGGTAATCACAGCTTGAAAAATAAAAAATGAAATGCCTTCAAGCTCATTTTCAATGGATTATGAGGCACGTGCGAATTCAACCACAAAGAGGTATCAGATCACACTTGTCAGAATAACCACCAGCAAGAAAACTACAAACAATAAATGCTGAAGGTGTTGTAGAGAAATGCATACCCTCAACTTCAAGGGGGACGTAACTTGGAAAGGGCCACGAACTAGAACAGAATGGAGGTGCCTTAAAAAGGTAAACATTGAGCTACCATATGATGCAGCAGGCCCACTCCTCGACCTATAATCTAAGAGGAGAGAATTGGAAAGACAGAGGCAGGAAATCTGCATTGCACAGTATTACAATAGCCAAGTTATGGAAGTAACCAAAAAGGCCACCAACAGATGGATGGACAAAGAAGAACTCCTCCATGTACAGATGGAATATTCGCTAGTGAAAAAAATGAAACAATGCCATTTGCAGCACCATAGATGAGTCTAGACGTAATCATGCCACCTGTAGTAAGTGAGAAAGCAAAAGACACATATCCTATCATACCACTTTTAGGAGTTACTTAAAAATTGATACCAATGAAGATATTTCAACAGAGAGAGGCAATCGCAGATTCATTTGAAAACTTATGGTTCACCAAATAGAAAGGGATGAGGATTGGATAGATTACCATATTGGGGTTAACAGAGATATACAAACCATGTGAAATGTATAACCACCAAAGACGTACGGAAGACCAGGAGAAGACTACTCAACATTCTGTCATAACCTAAATGGGAAAAGGATGCGAGGAAGAATAGATACACATATATGTGTGAAAGAACCACATCTTGCACACCAAGAAGAAACAAACCATTGTAATCAAATTTGCTGGGATAAAAAATAAAAAGTAAATTACAAATATGAACAAGAAGTAATGAGACATAAACTTAAAGGGCTTTTTCCTGGCACATTCCATTTTAATTTACAACCTAGAACACCACTTCCATTAAGGCTCTGTTTCCCTAGTAACCAAATTTGGTAAAGGAGAAATGCTGCCACCTTGTGGCCGTTTCCTGCAAGAGCAGCTTTAAAGTCACAGCTAATGGTCACTTAACATTCACAAAGACTCAGGGCTGTAAGGACGCCTGCCCTAAAAAATTGTGCTGAAGTAGGGAATGGACAAAAAATTTCAAAACAGGCAAATGTTTCAAGAAGAGAATATGAAGAGTTACGTTTTACTGACGCTCTTTAAAAAAAAAAGGAAAATGGATAAAAGCTCAACCTCAGGGAGTGTTAGACCCATGCAATCTAATCTACAAAAAGTTTTCAACTTACACCAATCGACTGACCATCAGCAAAAAGTCTACGAACAATAAATGCTGAAGGGGTTTTAGAGAACTGTGAACCCTCTACCTGCTGTTGAGACGTAAAAGGGTAACAGCCAATAATGAGAATAGAAAGGAGCTGTGATTAAAAGTAAAAATGGAGGTACCATTCAATCCAGCAGGCACACCATTGGACCTCTCACCTGAGAAGACAAGAATCGAGAAGACACAGGCCGCAAAAGCTGCAGTGCAGCCTTATTCACAATAGCCAAGACCGTGAAGCAATCAAAATATCCAACAAGAGGTGAATGGATAAAGAAGAAGTGGTCCATGTACACAATGGAATATTAGCCATGGAAAACAATGAACCATTGCTCTCTGAGGCACCACAAATGAGTCTGGAGATAATCACGAAACATGAGGTAAGTCCAAAAGCAAAAGACCTATATTCTATGATATCACTTATAGGCGTTATCTAATAACTGACACAAATGAACATATTTCCACAGAGAAAGACACTCACAGACTTAGAAAACAAACTATGCTCATCTAAAAGGAAAGGTGGAGTGAATGGATAAATTAAGATTAGTGTTACTATATGTATACAAACACATATTATATACATATCTCAAAAAGACCGACCATATAGCAAGGGAGGTCTGCGGAACATTCTGTAACATTTTACATGGGAAGAGGATCTGTACTTGAATAGACATATATAATCTACAAATGAACCAGATTGTGTACACCTAGGACAAACAATATTCTAAGCTTTACCACAATTAAAAAAATTTTTAAAACCAAGAAGAAATAATGAGACATAAACTTATGGGGGTTTCTCCATGCACATTCCAATGTAATTTACAACCTAGGAACACGACTTCCAGAAAGGCTCTGCTGCTCTAGAAACCAGATTTGGGAATGGAGAAATGCTGCCTGCTTGAGGCCACTTCCCACAACAGCAGCTTTAAACCCATTTCTAAAGGTCAATAAATATTCACCAAACTTGCAGTTCGGGAAATGACACCTGCTCTCTAAAAAAACTCTGGGGTGGAAAATCGACCAAAAAATTCAAAAGAGGGCAACCTTCTAAGAAGACAGTTTCCAGAGTTATAATGTACTCCCATTTGTTTCCTTTTTGTAACAGAAAAGAAAACGGCGGAGAAAAATAATGAGTTTTACGAATTTTCAAATACATGCAAACCCAAATTACAAAAACCTATCAGCTCACAGCAGCCAGTAGGGCCATTAGCATAAATGCTGCAAACAATAAATGCTGAAGCGATTGTGGAGAAATGCGTACCCTCGATTCTAAGGGGGACGTGGTAAGAGCCACTAATGAAAACACAAAGGAGGTGCTTTGAAAAGGGAAACACGGTGCTACCAGTCAATGAATCACACACACTGCTGGGCCTATCACCTGAGAAAATGAGAATCAAAAAGTCACAGGCTGGCAATTCTGCACTCCAACAATATTTACCATAGCCAACACTTGGAAGAAATGAAAATGTCCATCAACCGAGGAATGCACAAAGTAGAAGTGGTCCACGTACACAGTGGAAAATTACTCCAATAAAAAATAAAAATTACATTTAAAAATCCAACAAAAATAAGGAGACATCAGCTTGTGTGGGTTTGTCCAGGCACTCTCCACTCTAATTTTTAACCGAGAAACACCACAGGCCGCAAGGGCTTTTCCCTAGTTACCAGGGTGGGGAACATAGAAAGGCTGCTGCCCTCTGGCAGTTACCTGCAAAAGCAGCTTTAAAGCCCGTGCTAATGGTCATTTCATAGGAACAAGTACTGCAGAACTGTAAATGAAACTTGCCCTCAAAATGTCTTGAGGGAGGTAATGGCCAATACATTTCAAAATGTGACACATACTTTAAGAGAACACTTTGAAGAACTAAGGGGTAATCACAGCTTGAAAAATAAAAAATGAAATGCCTTCAAGCTCATTTTCAATGGATTATGAGGCACGTGCGAATTCAACCACAAAGAGGTATCAGATCACACTTGTCAGAATAACCACCAGCAAGAAAACTACAAACAATAAATGCTGAAGGTGTTGTAGAGAAATGCATACCCTCAACTTCAAGGGGGACGTAACTTGGAAAGGGCCACGAACTAGAACAGAATGGAGGTGCCTTAAAAAGGTAAACATTGAGCTACCATATGATGCAGCAGGCCCACTCCTCGACCTATAATCTAAGAGGAGAGAATTGGAAAGACAGAGGCAGGAAATCTGCATTGCACAGTATTACAATAGCCAAGTTATGGAAGTAACCAAAAAGGCCACCAACAGATGGATGGACAAAGAAGAACTCCTCCATGTACAGATGGAATATTCGCTAGTGAAAAAAATGAAACAATGCCATTTGCAGCACCATAGATGAGTCTAGACGTAATCATGCCACCTGTAGTAAGTGAGAAAGCAAAAGACACATATCCTATCATACCACTTTTAGGAGTTACTTAAAAATTGATACCAATGAAGATATTTCAACAGAGAGAGGCAATCGCAGATTCATTTGAAAACTTATGGTTCACCAAATAGAAAGGGATGAGGATTGGATAGATTACCATATTGGGGTTAACAGAGATATACAAACCATGTGAAATGTATAACCACCAAAGACGTACGGAAGACCAGGAGAAGACTACTCAACATTCTGTCATAACCTAAATGGGAAAAGGATGCGAGGAAGAATAGATACACATATATGTGTGAAAGAACCACATCTTGCACACCAAGAAGAAACAAACCATTGTAATCAAATTTGCTGGGATAAAAAATAAAAAGTAAATTACAAATATGAACAAGAAGTAATGAGACATAAACTTAAAGGGCTTTTTCCTGGCACATTCCATTTTAATTTACAACCTAGAACACCACTTCCATTAAGGCTCTGTTTCCCTAGTAACCAAATTTGGTAAAGGAGAAATGCTGCCACCTTGTGGCCGTTTCCTGCAAGAGCAGCTTTAAAGTCACAGCTAATGGTCACTTAACATTCACAAAGACTCAGGGCTGTAAGGACGCCTGCCCTAAAAAATTGTGCTGAAGTAGGGAATGGACAAAAAATTTCAAAACAGGCAAATGTTTCAAGAAGAGAATATGAAGAGTTACGTTTTACTGACGCTCTTTAAAAAAAAAAGGAAAATGGATAAAAGCTCAACCTCAGGGAGTGTTAGACCCATGCAATCTAATCTACAAAAAGTTTTCAACTTACACCAATCGACTGACCATCAGCAAAAAGTCTACGAACAATAAATGCTGAAGGGGTTTTAGAGAACTGTGAACCCTCTACCTGCTGTTGAGACGTAAAAGGGTAACAGCCAATAATGAGAATAGAAAGGAGCTGTGATTAAAAGTAAAAATGGAGGTACCATTCAATCCAGCAGGCACACCATTGGACCTCTCACCTGAGAAGACAAGAATCGAGAAGACACAGGCCGCAAAAGCTGCAGTGCAGCCTTATTCACAATAGCCAAGACCGTGAAGCAATCAAAATATCCAACAAGAGGTGAATGGATAAAGAAGAAGTGGTCCATGTACACAATGGAATATTAGCCATGGAAAACAATGAACCATTGCTCTCTGAGGCACCACAAATGAGTCTGGAGATAATCACGAAACATGAGGTAAGTCCAAAAGCAAAAGACCTATATTCTATGATATCACTTATAGGCGTTATCTAATAACTGACACAAATGAACATATTTCCACAGAGAAAGACACTCACAGACTTAGAAAACAAACTATGCTCATCTAAAAGGAAAGGTGGAGTGAATGGATAAATTAAGATTAGTGTTACTATATGTATACAAACACATATTATATACATATCTCAAAAAGACCGACCATATAGCAAGGGAGGTCTGCGGAACATTCTGTAACATTTTACATGGGAAGAGGATCTGTACTTGAATAGACATATATAATCTACAAATGAACCAGATTGTGTACACCTAGGACAAACAATATTCTAAGCTTTACCACAATTAAAAAAATTTTTAAAACCAAGAAGAAATAATGAGACATAAACTTATGGGGGTTTCTCCATGCACATTCCAATGTAATTTACAACCTAGGAACACGACTTCCAGAAAGGCTCTGCTGCTCTAGAAACCAGATTTGGGAATGGAGAAATGCTGCCTGCTTGAGGCCACTTCCCACAACAGCAGCTTTAAACCCATTTCTAAAGGTCAATAAATATTCACCAAACTTGCAGTTCGGGAAATGACACCTGCTCTCTAAAAAAACTCTGGGGTGGAAAATCGACCAAAAAATTCAAAAGAGGGCAACCTTCTAAGAAGACAGTTTCCAGAGTTATAATGTACTCCCATTTGTTTCCTTTTTGTAACAGAAAAGAAAACGGCGGAGAAAAATAATGAGTTTTACGAATTTTCAAATACATGCAAACCCAAATTACAAAAACCTATCAGCTCACAGCAGCCAGTAGGGCCATTAGCATAAATGCTGCAAACAATAAATGCTGAAGCGATTGTGGAGAAATGCGTACCCTCGATTCTAAGGGGGACGTGGTAAGAGCCACTAATGAAAACACAAAGGAGGTGCTTTGAAAAGGGAAACACGGTGCTACCAGTCAATGAATCACACACACTGCTGGGCCTATCACCTGAGAAAATGAGAATCAAAAAGTCACAGGCTGGCAATTCTGCACTCCAACAATATTTACCATAGCCAACACTTGGAAGAAATGAAAATGTCCATCAACCGAGGAATGCACAAAGTAGAAGTGGTCCACGTACACAGTGGAAAATTACTCCAATAAAAAATAAAAATTACATTTAAAAATCCAACAAAAATAAGGAGACATCAGCTTGTGTGGGTTTGTCCAGGCACTCTCCACTCTAATTTTTAACCGAGAAACACCACAGGCCGCAAGGGCTTTTCCCTAGTTACCAGGGTGGGGAACATAGAAAGGCTGCTGCCCTCTGGCAGTTACCTGCAAAAGCAGCTTTAAAGCCCGTGCTAATGGTCATTTCATAGGAACAAGTACTGCAGAACTGTAAATGAAACTTGCCCTCAAAATGTCTTGAGGGAGGTAATGGCCAAAATATTTCAAATGGTGACACATACTTTAAGAAAACACTTTGAAGAAATAAGCTCTAATCATAGCTGGAAAAATAAAAAGGACATGTCTAAAAGCTCAATTTCAACGCATTATGAGACACATGCAAATTCAACCACAAAGAGGTATCAGCTCACACCACTCAGAATAACCATCAGCAAAAACTGCAAAGAATAAATGCTGAAGGTGCTGGGAAGAAATGCATACCCTCAACTTTATGTGGGACGTAACCTGGAAAGAGCCACTAAAGAGAACAGAATAGAGGTGCCTTTAAAAGGTAAACATTGAGCTACCATAGGATCCAGCAGACCTATTCCTGGACCTATAAACTAAGAAGACAGAATTGGAAGGACACAGGTATGCAAATCTGCATTGCATAGTATTACAAAAGCCAAGATACGGAAGTAACCAAAAAGTCCACCGACAGATGGGCGGACAAAGAAGAACTGCTACCTGTACAGATGGAATATGAGCTAGTGAAAAAATGAAACAATGCCATTTGCAGCACCATAGATGAGTCTAGACGTAATCACGCCACCTGTAGTAAGTGAGAAAGCAAAAGACACATATCCTATCATATCACTTTTAGGAGTTACTTAAAAATCGATACCAATGAAGATATTTCCACAGAGAGAGGCAATCGCAGATTCATTAAAAAACTTATGGTTCACCAAATAGAAAGGGATGAGGATTGGATACATTACCATATTGGGGTTAACAGAGATATACAAACCATGTGAAATATATAACCACCAAAGACGTACGGAAGACCAGGAGAAGACTACTCAACATTGTGCCATAACCTACATGGGAAAAGGATGCGAGGAAAAATAGATACCTGTATATGTGTGAAAGAACCACATCTTGCACACCTAGAGCAAACAAACCATTGTAATCAAATTTGCTGGGATAAAAAATAAAAAAGTAAATTACAAATATGAACAAGAAGTAATGAGACATAAACTTAAAGGGCTTTTTCCTGGCATATTCCATTCTAATATACAACCTAGAACACCATTTCCATTAAGGCTCTGTTTCCCTAGTAACCAAATTTGGTAAAGGAGAAATGCTGCCACCTTGTGGCCGTTTCCTGCAAGAGCAGCTTTAAAGTCACAGCTAATGGTCACTTAACATTCACAAGGACTCAGGGCTGTAAAGGACACCTGCCCTAAAAAATTGAGCTGAAGTAGGGAATGGACAAAAAAATTCAAAACAGGCAAATGTTTCAAGAAGAGATTATGAAGACTTAAGTTTTACTCACACACTTTTAAAAAAAAAGGAAAATGGATAAAAGCTCAACCTCAGGGTGTGTTAGACGCATGCAATCTAATCTACAAAAAGTTTCAACTTACATCAGTCGAATGACCATCAGCAAAAAGTCTATAAACAATAAATGCTGAAGGGGTTTTAGAGAACTGTGTACCCTCTACCTGCTGGTGAGACGTAAAACTGTAACAGCCAATAATGAGAACCGAAAGGAGCTGTGTTTAAAAGTAAAAATGGAGGTATCATTCAACCCAGCAGGCGCACCATTGGACCTCTCACCTGAGAAGACAAGAATGGAGAAGACACAGGCCGCAAAAGCTGCAGTGCAGCCTTATTCACAATAGCCAAGACAGTGAAGCAACCAAAATGTCCACCAACAGGTGAATGGATAAAGAAGAAGTGGTCCATGTACACAATGGAATATTAGCCATGGAAGACAATGAACCACTGCTCTTTGACGCACCACAAATGAGTCTGGAGATAATCACGAAACATGAAGTAACTCGGAAAGCAAAAGACCTGTATTCTATGATATCACCTATAGGCGTTATCTAATAACTGACACAAAGGAACATATTTCCACAGAGAAAGACACTCACAGATTTAGAAAACTATGCTCATCTAAAAGGAAAGGTGGAGTGAATGGATAAATTAAGATTAGTGTTACTATATGTATACAAACACATATTATATACATATCTCAAAAATACCGACCATACAGCAAGGAAGTCTGCGGAACCCTCTGTAATATTTTACATGGGAAGAGGATCTGTACTTGAATAGACATATATAATGTACAGATGAACCAGATTGTTTACACCTAGGAGAAACAATATTCTAAGCTTTACCCCAATTAAAAAAAATTTTAAAACCAAGAAGAAATAATGAGACATAAACTTATGGGGGTTTCTCCATGCACATTCCAATGTAATTTACAACCTAGGAACACGACTTCCAGAAAGGCTCTGCTGCCCTAGTAACCAGATTTGGGAATGGAGAAATGCTGCCTCCTTTAGGCCACTTCCCACAACAGCAGCTTTAAACACATTGTAAAGGTCACTAAATATTCACCAAACTTGCAGTTCGGGAAATGACACCTGCTCTCTAAAAAAAGTCTGAGGTGGAAAATCGACCAAAAAATTCAAAAGAGGGCAACCTTCCAAGAAGACAATATCAAGAGTTATAATGTACTCCCATTTGTTTCCTTTTTTTAACAGAAAAGAAAACGGCGGAGAAAAATGATGAGTTTTACGAATTTTCAAAGACATGCAAACCCAAATTACAAAACCCTATCAGCTCACAGCAGCCAGTAGGGGCATTGGCATAAATTCTGCAAACAATAAATGCTGAAGCGATTGTGGAGAAATGTGTACCCTCGATTCTAAAGGGGACGTAATAAGTGCCACTAATGAAAGCACAAAGAAGGTGCTTTGAAAAGGGAAAAACGGTGCTACCAGTCAGTCAATCACACCCACTGCTGGGCCTATCACCTGAGAAAATGAGAATCAAAAAGTCACAGGCTGGCAATCCTGCACTCCAACAATATTTACCATAGCCAACACTTGGAAGCAATGAAAATGTCCATCAACCGAGGAATGCACAATGTAGAAGTGGTCCATGTACACAGTAGAAAATTACTCCAATAAAAAATAAAAATTACATGTAAAAATCCAACAAAAATAAGGAGACATCAGCTTGTGTGGGTTTCTCCAGGCACACTCCACTCTAATTTTTAACCGAGAAACACCACAAGCCGCAAGGGCTTTTCCCCATTTACCAGGGTGGGGAAAATAGAAAGGCTGCTGCCCTCTGGCAGTTACCTGCAAAAGCAGCTTTAAAGCCTGTGCTAATGGTCATTTCATAGGAACAAGTACTGCAGAACTGTAAATGAAAACTGCCCTCAAAATGTCTTGAGGGAGGTAATGGCCAAAACATTTCAAAATGTGACACATACTTTAAGAGAACACTTTGAAGAACTAAGGGGTAATCACAGCTTGAAAAATAAATAGGACATGCCTTAAAGCTCAATTTCAACGGATTTTGAGGCACATGCGAATTCAACCACAAAGAGGTATCAGCTCACAATTGCCAGAGTAACCATCAGCAAGAAAACTACAAACAATAAATGCTGAAGGTGTTGTGGAGAAATGTATACCCTCAACTTCAAGTGGGACGTAAGTTGGAAAGGGCCACAGATGAGAACAGAAAGGAGGTGCCTTAAAAAGGTAAACATTGAGCTACCATATGACCTAGCAGGCCCACTCCTCGACCTATAATCTAAGAAGACAGAATTGGAAAGACACAGGCAGGCAAATCTGCATTGCACAGTATCACAATAGGCAAGATATGGAAGTAACCAAAAAGTCCACCAACAGATGGGTGGACACAGAAGAACTCCTCCATGTACAGATGGAATATTCGCTACTGAAAAAAATGAAACAATGCCATTTGCAGCACCATAGATGAGTCTAGACGTAATCACGCCCCCTGTAGTAAGTGAGAAAGCAAAAGACACATATCCTATCATATCACTTTTAGGAGTTACTTAAAAATTGATACCAATGAAGATATTTCCACAGAGAAAGGCAATCACAGATTCATTTAAAAAACTTAGGCTCACCAAAAAGAAAGGGATGAGGATTGGATACATTACCATATTGGGGTTAACAGAGATATACAAACCATGTGAAATATATAATCACCAAAGGCGTACGGAAGACCAGGAGAAGACTACTCAACATTCTGTCATAACCTAAATGGGAAAAGGATGCGAGGAAGAGTAGATACACATATATGTGTGAAAGAACCACATCTTGCACACCAAGAAGAAACAAACCATTGTAATCAAATTTGCTGGGATAAAAAATAAAAAGTAAATTACAAATATGAACAAGAAGTAATGAGACATAAACTTAAAGGGCTTTTTCCTGGCACATTCCATTTTAATTTACAACCTAGAACACCACTTCCATTAAGGCTCTGTTTCCCTAGTAACCAAATTTGGTAAAGGAGAAATGCTGCCACCTTGTGGCCGTTTCCTGCAAGAGCAGCTTTAAAGTCACAGCTAATGGTCACTTAACATTCACAAAGACTCAGGGCTGTAAAGGACACCTGCCCTAAAATATTGTGCTGAAGTAGGGAATGGACAAAAAAATTCAAAACAGGCAAATGTTTCAAGAAGAGATTATGAAGAGTTAAGTTTTACTCACACTCTTTTTTTAAAAAAAAGGAACATGGATAAAAGCTCAACCTCAGGGAGTGTTAGACGCATGCAATCTAATCTACAAAAAGTTTCAACTTACACCAGTCGACTGACCATCAGCAAAAAGTCTACAAAAAATAAATGCTGAAGGGGTTTTACAGAACTGTGTACCCTCAACCTGCTGGTGAGACGTAAAAGGATAACAGCCAATAATGAGAACAGAAAGGAGCTGTGTTTAAAAGTAAAAATGTAGGTACCATTCAGTCCAGCAGGCGCACCATTGGACCTCTCACCTGAGAAGACAAGAATCGAGAAGACACAGGCCGCAAAAGCTGCAGTGCAGCCTTATTCACAATAGCCAAGACAGTGAAGCAACCAAAATGTCCACCAACAGGTGAATGGATAAAAAGAAGAAGTGGTCCATATACACAATGGAATATTAGCCATGGAAAACAATGAACCATTGCTCTCTGAGGAAGCACAAATGAGTCTGGAGATAATCATGAATCATGAGGTAAGTCGGAAAGCAAAAGACCTATATTCTATGATATCACTTATAGGCGTTATCTAATAACTGACACAAATGAACATATTTCCACAGAGATAGACACTCACAGACTTAGAAAACAAACTATGCTCATCTAAAAGGAAAGGTGGGGGGAATGGACAAATTAAGATTAGTGTTACTATATGTATACAAACACATATTATATACATATCTCAAAACTACCGACCATATAGCAAGGGAGGTCTGCGGAACCCTGTGTAACATTTTACATGGGAAGAGGATCTGTACTTGAATAGACATATATAATCTACAAATGAAACAGATTGTGTACACCTAGGACAAACAATATTCTAAGCTTTACTCCAATTTAAAAAAAATTTTATACCAAGAAGAAATAATGAGACATAAACTTATGGGCTTTTCTCCATGCACATTCCAACGTAATTTACAACCTAGGAACACGACTTCCAGAAAGGCTCTGCTGCCCTAGTACCCAGATTTGAGAATGGAGAAATGCTGCCTGCTTGAGGCCACTTCCCACAAATCAGCTTTAAACCCATTGCTAAAGGTCAATAAATATTCACCAAACTTGCAGTTAGGTAAATGACACCTGCTCTCTAAAAAAATTCTGGGGTGGAAAATTGACCAAAAAGTTCAAAAGAGGGCACCCTTCCAAGAAGAACATATCAAGAGTTATATTGTACTCCCAATTGTTTCCTTTTTTTAACAGAAAAGAAAACGGCGGAGAAAAATGATGAGTTTTACGAATTTTCAGAGACATGCAAACCCAAATTACAAAAACCTATCAGCTCACAGCAGCCAGAAGGGCCATTAGCATAAATGCTGCAAACAATAAATGCTGAAACGATTGTGGAGAAATGTGTACCCTCGATTCTAAAGGGGACGTGGTAAGTGCCACTAATGAAAACACAAAGAAGGTGCTTTGAAAACAGAAACACGGTGCTACCAGTCAGTCAATCACAACCACTGCTTGGCCTATCACCTGAGAAAATGAGAATCAAAAAGTCACAGGCTGGCAATCCTGCACTCCAACAATATTTACCATAGCCAACTCTTGGAAGCAATGAAAATGTCCATCAACCGAGGAATGCACAAAGTAGAAGTGGTCCACGTACACAGTGGAAAATTACTCCAATAAAAAATAAAACTTACATTTAAAAATCCAACGAAAGTAAGGAGACATCAGCTTGTGTGGGTTTGTCCAGGCACACTCCACGCTAATTTATAACCGAGAAACACCACAGGCTGCAAGGGCTTTTCCCGAGTTACCAGCGTGGGGAACATAGAAAGGCTGCTGCCCTCTGGCAGTTACCTGCAAAAACAGCTTTAAGCCTGTGCTAATGGTCATTTCATAGGAACAAGTTCTGCAGAACTGTAAATGAAACTTGCCCTCAAAATATCTTGAGGGAGGTAATGGCCAATACATTTCAAAATGTGACACATACTTTAAGAGAACACTTTGAAGAACTAAGGGGTAATCACAGCTTGAAAAATAAAAAATGAAATGCCTTCAAGCTCATTTTCAATGGATTATGAGGCACGTGCGAATTCAACCACAAAGAGGTATCAGATCACACTTGTCAGAATAACCACCAGCAAGAAAACTACAAACAATAAATGCTGAAGGTGTTGTAGAGAAATGCATACCCTCAACTTCAAGGGGGACGTAACTTGGAAAGGGCCACGAACTAGAACAGAATGGAGGTGCCTTAAAAAGGTAAACATTGAGCTACCATATGATGCAGCAGGCCCACTCCTCGACCTATAATCTAAGAGGAGAGAATTGGAAAGACAGAGGCAGGAAATCTGCATTGCACAGTATTACAATAGCCAAGTTATGGAAGTAACCAAAAAGGCCACCAACAGATGGATGGACAAAGAAGAACTCCTCCATGTACAGATGGAATATTCGCTAGTGAAAAAAATGAAACAATGCCATTTGCAGCACCATAGATGAGTCTAGACGTAATCATGCCACCTGTAGTAAGTGAGAAAGCAAAAGACACATATCCTATCATACCACTTTTAGGAGTTACTTAAAAATTGATACCAATGAAGATATTTCAACAGAGAGAGGCAATCGCAGATTCATTTGAAAACTTATGGTTCACCAAATAGAAAGGGATGAGGATTGGATAGATTACCATATTGGGGTTAACAGAGATATACAAACCATGTGAAATGTATAACCACCAAAGACGTACGGAAGACCAGGAGAAGACTACTCAACATTCTGTCATAACCTAAATGGGAAAAGGATGCGAGGAAGAATAGATACACATATATGTGTGAAAGAACCACATCTTGCACACCAAGAAGAAACAAACCATTGTAATCAAATTTGCTGGGATAAAAAATAAAAAGTAAATTACAAATATGAACAAGAAGTAATGAGACATAAACTTAAAGGGCTTTTTCCTGGCACATTCCATTTTAATTTACAACCTAGAACACCACTTCCATTAAGGCTCTGTTTCCCTAGTAACCAAATTTGGTAAAGGAGAAATGCTGCCACCTTGTGGCCGTTTCCTGCAAGAGCAGCTTTAAAGTCACAGCTAATGGTCACTTAACATTCACAAAGACTCAGGGCTGTAAGGACGCCTGCCCTAAAAAATTGTGCTGAAGTAGGGAATGGACAAAAAATTTCAAAACAGGCAAATGTTTCAAGAAGAGAATATGAAGAGTTACGTTTTACTGACGCTCTTTAAAAAAAAAAGGAAAATGGATAAAAGCTCAACCTCAGGGAGTGTTAGACCCATGCAATCTAATCTACAAAAAGTTTTCAACTTACACCAATCGACTGACCATCAGCAAAAAGTCTACGAACAATAAATGCTGAAGGGGTTTTAGAGAACTGTGAACCCTCTACCTGCTGTTGAGACGTAAAAGGGTAACAGCCAATAATGAGAATAGAAAGGAGCTGTGATTAAAAGTAAAAATGGAGGTACCATTCAATCCAGCAGGCACACCATTGGACCTCTCACCTGAGAAGACAAGAATCGAGAAGACACAGGCCGCAAAAGCTGCAGTGCAGCCTTATTCACAATAGCCAAGACCGTGAAGCAATCAAAATATCCAACAAGAGGTGAATGGATAAAGAAGAAGTGGTCCATGTACACAATGGAATATTAGCCATGGAAAACAATGAACCATTGCTCTCTGAGGCACCACAAATGAGTCTGGAGATAATCACGAAACATGAGGTAAGTCCAAAAGCAAAAGACCTATATTCTATGATATCACTTATAGGCGTTATCTAATAACTGACACAAATGAACATATTTCCACAGAGAAAGACACTCACAGACTTAGAAAACAAACTATGCTCATCTAAAAGGAAAGGTGGAGTGAATGGATAAATTAAGATTAGTGTTACTATATGTATACAAACACATATTATATACATATCTCAAAAAGACCGACCATATAGCAAGGGAGGTCTGCGGAACATTCTGTAACATTTTACATGGGAAGAGGATCTGTACTTGAATAGACATATATAATCTACAAATGAACCAGATTGTGTACACCTAGGACAAACAATATTCTAAGCTTTACCACAATTAAAAAAATTTTTAAAACCAAGAAGAAATAATGAGACATAAACTTATGGGGGTTTCTCCATGCACATTCCAATGTAATTTACAACCTAGGAACACGACTTCCAGAAAGGCTCTGCTGCTCTAGAAACCAGATTTGGGAATGGAGAAATGCTGCCTGCTTGAGGCCACTTCCCACAACAGCAGCTTTAAACCCATTTCTAAAGGTCAATAAATATTCACCAAACTTGCAGTTCGGGAAATGACACCTGCTCTCTAAAAAAACTCTGGGGTGGAAAATCGACCAAAAAATTCAAAAGAGGGCAACCTTCTAAGAAGACAGTTTCCAGAGTTATAATGTACTCCCATTTGTTTCCTTTTTGTAACAGAAAAGAAAACGGCGGAGAAAAATAATGAGTTTTACGAATTTTCAAATACATGCAAACCCAAATTACAAAAACCTATCAGCTCACAGCAGCCAGTAGGGCCATTAGCATAAATGCTGCAAACAATAAATGCTGAAGCGATTGTGGAGAAATGCGTACCCTCGATTCTAAGGGGGACGTGGTAAGAGCCACTAATGAAAACACAAAGGAGGTGCTTTGAAAAGGGAAACACGGTGCTACCAGTCAATGAATCACACACACTGCTGGGCCTATCACCTGAGAAAATGAGAATCAAAAAGTCACAGGCTGGCAATTCTGCACTCCAACAATATTTACCATAGCCAACACTTGGAAGAAATGAAAATGTCCATCAACCGAGGAATGCACAAAGTAGAAGTGGTCCACGTACACAGTGGAAAATTACTCCAATAAAAAATAAAAATTACATTTAAAAATCCAACAAAAATAAGGAGACATCAGCTTGTGTGGGTTTGTCCAGGCACTCTCCACTCTAATTTTTAACCGAGAAACACCACAGGCCGCAAGGGCTTTTCCCTAGTTACCAGGGTGGGGAACATAGAAAGGCTGCTGCCCTCTGGCAGTTACCTGCAAAAGCAGCTTTAAAGCCCGTGCTAATGGTCATTTCATAGGAACAAGTACTGCAGAACTGTAAATGAAACTTGCCTTCAAAATGTCTTGAGGGAGGTAATGGCCAAAATATTTCAAATGGTGACACATACTTTAAGAAAACACTTTGAAGAAATAAGCTCTAATCATAGCTGGAAAAATAAAAAGGACATGTCTAAAAGCTCAATTTCAACGCATTATGAGACACATGCAAATTCAACCACAAAGAGGTATCAGCTCACACCACTCAGAATAACCATCAGCAAAAACTGCAAAGAATAAATGCTGAAGGTGCTGGGAAGAAATGCATACCCTCAACTTTATGTGGGACGTAACCTGGAAAGAGCCACTAAAGAGAACAGAATAGAGGTGCCTTTAAAAGGTAAACATTGAGCTACCATAGGATCCAGCAGACCTATTCCTGGACCTATAAACTAAGAAGACAGAATTGGAAGGACACAGGTATGCAAATCTGCATTGCATAGTATTACAAAAGCCAAGATACGGAAGTAACCAAAAAGTCCACCGACAGATGGGCGGACAAAGAAGAACTGCTACCTGTACAGATGGAATATGAGCTAGTGAAAAAATGAAACAATGCCATTTGCAGCACCATAGATGAGTCTAGACGTAATCACGCCACCTGTAGTAAGTGAGAAAGCAAAAGACACATATCCTATCATATCACTTTTAGGAGTTACTTAAAAATCGATACCAATGAAGATATTTCCACAGAGAGAGGCAATCGCAGATTCATTAAAAAACTTATGGTTCACCAAATAGAAAGGGATGAGGATTGGATACATTACCATATTGGGGTTAACAGAGATATACAAACCATGTGAAATATATAACCACCAAAGACGTACGGAAGACCAGGAGAAGACTACTCAACATTGTGCCATAACCTACATGGGAAAAGGATGCGAGGAAAAATAGATACCTGTATATGTGTGAAAGAACCACATCTTGCACACCTAGAGCAAACAAACCATTGTAATCAAATTTGCTGGGATAAAAAATAAAAAAGTAAATTACAAATATGAACAAGAAGTAATGAGACATAAACTTAAAGGGCTTTTTCCTGGCATATTCCATTCTAATATACAACCTAGAACACCATTTCCATTAAGGCTCTGTTTCCCTAGTAACCAAATTTGGTAAAGGAGAAATGCTGCCACCTTGTGGCCGTTTCCTGCAAGAGCAGCTTTAAAGTCACAGCTAATGGTCACTTAACATTCACAAGGACTCAGGGCTGTAAAGGACACCTGCCCTAAAAAATTGAGCTGAAGTAGGGAATGGACAAAAAAATTCAAAACAGGCAAATGTTTCAAGAAGAGATTATGAAGACTTAAGTTTTACTCACACACTTTTAAAAAAAAAGGAAAATGGATAAAAGCTCAACCTCAGGGTGTGTTAGACGCATGCAATCTAATCTACAAAAAGTTTCAACTTACATCAGTCGAATGACCATCAGCAAAAAGTCTATAAACAATAAATGCTGAAGGGGTTTTAGAGAACTGTGTACCCTCTACCTGCTGGTGAGACGTAAAACTGTAACAGCCAATAATGAGAACCGAAAGGAGCTGTGTTTAAAAGTAAAAATGGAGGTATCATTCAACCCAGCAGGCGCACCATTGGACCTCTCACCTGAGAAGACAAGAATGGAGAAGACACAGGCCGCAAAAGCTGCAGTGCAGCCTTATTCACAATAGCCAAGACAGTGAAGCAACCAAAATGTCCACCAACAGGTGAATGGATAAAGAAGAAGTGGTCCATGTACACAATGGAATATTAGCCATGGAAGACAATGAACCACTGCTCTTTGACGCACCACAAATGAGTCTGGAGATAATCACGAAACATGAAGTAACTCGGAAAGCAAAAGACCTGTATTCTATGATATCACCTATAGGCGTTATCTAATAACTGACACAAAGGAACATATTTCCACAGAGAAAGACACTCACAGATTTAGAAAACTATGCTCATCTAAAAGGAAAGGTGGAGTGAATGGATAAATTAAGATTAGTGTTACTATATGTATACAAACACATATTATATACATATCTCAAAAAGACCGACCATACAGCAAGGAAGTCTGCGGAACCCTCTGTAATATTTTACATGGGAAGAGGATCTGTACTTGAATAGACATATATAATGTACAGATGAACCAGATTGTTTACACCTAGGAGAAACAATATTCTAAGCTTTACCCCAATTAAAAAAAATTTTAAAACCAAGAAGAAATAATGAGACATAAACTTATGGGGGTTTCTCCATGCACATTCCAATGTAATTTACAACCTAGGAACACGACTTCCAGAAAGGCTCTGCTGCCCTAGTAACCAGATTTGGGAATGGAGAAATGCTGCCTCCTTTAGGCCACTTCCCACAACAGCAGCTTTAAACACATTGTAAAGGTCACTAAATATTCACCAAACTTGCAGTTCGGGAAATGACACCTGCTCTCTAAAAAAAGTCTGAGGTGGAAAATCGACCAAAAAATTCAAAAGAGGGCAACCTTCCAAGAAGACAATATCAAGAGTTATAATGTACTCCCATTTGTTTCCTTTTTTTAACAGAAAAGAAAACGGCGGAGAAAAATGATGAGTTTTACGAATTTTCAAAGACATGCAAACCCAAATTACAAAACCCTATCAGCTCACAGCAGCCAGTAGGGGCATTGGCATAAATTCTGCAAACAATAAATGCTGAAGCGATTGTGGAGAAATGTGTACCCTCGATTCTAAAGGGGACGTAATAAGTGCCACTAATGAAAGCACAAAGAAGGTGCTTTGAAAAGGGAAAAACGGTGCTACCAGTCAGTCAATCACACCCACTGCTGGGCCTATCACCTGAGAAAATGAGAATCAAAAAGTCACAGGCTGGCAATCCTGCACTCCAACAATATTTACCATAGCCAACACTTGGAAGCAATGAAAATGTCCATCAACCGAGGAATGCACAATGTAGAAGTGGTCCATGTACACAGTAGAAAATTACTGCAATAAAAAATAAAAATTACATGTAAAAATCCAACAAAAATAAGGAGACATCAGCTTGTGTGGGTTTCTCCAGGCACACTCCACTCTAATTTTTAACCGAGAAACACCACAAGCCGCAAGGGCTTTTCCCCATTTACCAGGGTGGGGAAAATAGAAAGGCTGCTGCCCTCTGGCAGTTACCTGCAAAAGCAGCTTTAAAGCCTGTGCTAATGGTCATTTCATAGGAACAAGTACTGCAGAACTGTAAATGAAAACTGCCCTCAAAATGTCTTGAGGGAGGTAATGGCCAAAACATTTCAAAATGTGACACATACTTTAAGAGAACACTTTGAAGAACTAAGGGGTAATCACAGCTTGAAAAATAAATAGGACATGCCTTAAAGCTCAATTTCAACGGATTTTGAGGCACATGCGAATTCAACCACAAAGAGGTATCAGCTCACAATTGCCAGAGTAACCATCAGCAAGAAAACTACAAACAATAAATGCTGAAGGTGTTGTGGAGAAATGTATACCCTCAACTTCAAGTGGGACGTAAGTTGGAAAGGGCCACAGATGAGAACAGAAAGGAGGTGCCTTAAAAAGGTAAACATTGAGCTACCATATGACCTAGCAGGCCCACTCCTCGACCTATAATCTAAGAAGACAGAATTGGAAAGACACAGGCAGGCAAATCTGCATTGCACAGTATCACAATAGGCAAGATATGGAAGTAACCAAAAAGTCCACCAACAGATGGGTGGACACAGAAGAACTCCTCCATGTACAGATGGAATATTCGCTACTGAAAAAAATGAAACAATGCCATTTGCAGCACCATAGATGAGTCTAGACGTAATCACGCCCCCTGTAGTAAGTGAGAAAGCAAAAGACACATATCCTATCATATCACTTTTAGGAGTTACTTAAAAATTGATACCAATGAAGATATTTCCACAGAGAAAGGCAATCACAGATTCATTTAAAAAACTTAGGCTCACCAAAAAGAAAGGGATGAGGATTGGATACATTACCATATTGGGGTTAACAGAGATATACAAACCATGTGAAATATATAATCACCAAAGGCGTACGGAAGACCAGGAGAAGACTACTCAACATTCTGTCATAACCTAAATGGGAAAAGGATGCGAGGAAGAGTAGATACACATATATGTGTGAAAGAACCACATCTTGCACACCAAGAAGAAACAAACCATTGTAATCAAATTTGCTGGGATAAAAAATAAAAAGTAAATTACAAATATGAACAAGAAGTAATGAGACATAAACTTAAAGGGCTTTTTCCTGGCACATTCCATTTTAATTTACAACCTAGAACACCACTTCCATTAAGGCTCTGTTTCCCTAGTAACCAAATTTGGTAAAGGAGAAATGCTGCCACCTTGTGGCCGTTTCCTGCAAGAGCAGCTTTAAAGTCACAGCTAATGGTCACTTAACATTCACAAAGACTCAGGGCTGTAAAGGACACCTGCCCTAAAATATTGTGCTGAAGTAGGGAATGGACAAAAAAATTCAAAACAGGCAAATGTTTCAAGAAGAGATTATGAAGAGTTAAGTTTTACTCACACTCTTTTTTTAAAAAAAAGGAACATGGATAAAAGCTCAACCTCAGGGAGTGTTAGACGCATGCAATCTAATCTACAAAAAGTTTCAACTTACACCAGTCGACTGACCATCAGCAAAAAGTCTACAAAAAATAAATGCTGAAGGGGTTTTACAGAACTGTGTACCCTCAACCTGCTGGTGAGACGTAAAAGGATAACAGCCAATAATGAGAACAGAAAGGAGCTGTGTTTAAAAGTAAAAATGTAGGTACCATTCAGTCCAGCAGGCGCACCATTGGACCTCTCACCTGAGAAGACAAGAATCGAGAAGACACAGGCCGCAAAAGCTGCAGTGCAGCCTTATTCACAATAGCCAAGACAGTGAAGCAACCAAAATGTCCACCAACAGGTGAATGGATAAAAAGAAGAAGTGGTCCATATACACAATGGAATATTAGCCATGGAAAACAATGAACCATTGCTCTCTGAGGAAGCACAAATGAGTCTGGAGATAATCATGAATCATGAGGTAAGTCGGAAAGCAAAAGACCTATATTCTATGATATCACTTATCGGCGTTATCTAATAACTGACACAAATGAACATATTTCCACAGAGATAGACACTCACAGACTTAGAAAACAAACTATGCTCATCTAAAAGGAAAGGTGGGGGGAATGGACAAATTAAGATTAGTGTTACTATATGTATACAAACACATATTATATACATATCTCAAAACTACCGACCATATAGCAAGGGAGGTCTGCGGAACCCTGTGTAACATTTTACATGGGAAGAGGATCTGTACTTGAATAGACATATATAATCTACAAATGAACCAGATTGTGTACACCTAGGACAAACAATATTCTAAGCTTTACTCCAATTTAAAAAAAATTTTATACCAAGAAGAAATAATGAGACATAAACTTATGGGCTTTTCTCCATGCACATTCCAACGTAATTTACAACCTAGGAACACGACTTCCAGAAAGGCTCTGCTGCCCTAGTACCCAGATTTGAGAATGGAGAAATGCTGCCTGCTTGAGGCCACTTCCCACAAATCAGCTTTAAACCCATTGCTAAAGGTCAATAAATATTCACCAAACTTGCAGTTAGGTAAATGACACCTGCTCTCTAAAAAAATTCTGGGGTGGAAAATTGACCAAAAAGTTCAAAAGAGGGCACCCTTCCAAGAAGAACATATCAAGAGTTATATTGTACTCCCAATTGTTTCCTTTTTTTAACAGAAAAGAAAACGGCGGAGAAAAATGATGAGTTTTACGAATTTTCAGAGACATGCAAACCCAAATTACAAAAACCTATCAGCTCACAGCAGCCAGAAGGGCCATTAGCATAAATGCTGCAAACAATAAATGCTGAAACGATTGTGGAGAAATGTGTACCCTCGATTCTAAAGGGGACGTGGTAAGTGCCACTAATGAAAACACAAAGAAGGTGCTTTGAAAACGGAAACACGGTGCTACCAGTCAGTCAATCACAACCACTGCTTGGCCTATCACCTGAGAAAATGAGAATCAAAAAGTCACAGGCTGGCAATCCTGCACTCCAACAATATTTACCATAGCCAACTCTTGGAAGCAATGAAAATGTCCATCAACCGAGGAATGCACAAAGTAGAAGTGGTCCACGTACACAGTGGAAAATTACTCCAATAAAAAATAAAACTTACATTTAAAAATCCAACGAAAGTAAGGAGACATCAGCTTGTGTGGGTTTGTCCAGGCACACTCCACGCTAATTTATAACCGAGAAACACCACAGGCTGCAAGGGCTTTTCCCGAGTTACCAGCGTGGGGAACATAGAAAGGCTGCTGCCCTCTGGCAGTTACCTGCAAAAACAGCTTTAAGCCTGTGCTAATGGTCATTTCATAGGAACAAGTTCTGCAGAACTGTAAATGAAACTTGCCCTCAAAATATCTTGAGGGAGGTAATGGCCAATACATTTCAAAATGTGACACATACTTTAAGAGAACACTTTGAAGAACTAAGGGGTAATCACAGCTTGAAAAATAAAAAATGAAATGCCTTCAAGCTCATTTTCAATGGATTATGAGGCACGTGCGAATTCAACCACAAAGAGGTATCAGATCACACTTGTCAGAATAACCACCAGCAAGAAAACTACAAACAATAAATGCTGAAGGTGTTGTAGAGAAATGCATACCCTCAACTTCAAGGGGGACGTAACTTGGAAAGGGCCACGAACTAGAACAGAATGGAGGTGCCTTAAAAAGGTAAACATTGAGCTACCATATGATGCAGCAGGCCCACTCCTCGACCTATAATCTAAGAGGAGAGAATTGGAAAGACAGAGGCAGGAAATCTGCATTGCACAGTATTACAATAGCCAAGTTATGGAAGTAACCAAAAAGGCCACCAACAGATGGATGGACAAAGAAGAACTCCTCCATGTACAGATGGAATATTCGCTAGTGAAAAAAATGAAACAATGCCATTTGCAGCACCATAGATGAGTCTAGACGTAATCATGCCACCTGTAGTAAGTGAGAAAGCAAAAGACACATATCCTATCATACCACTTTTAGGAGTTACTTAAAAATTGATACCAATGAAGATATTTCAACAGAGAGAGGCAATCGCAGATTCATTTGAAAACTTATGGTTCACCAAATAGAAAGGGATGAGGATTGGATAGATTACCATATTGGGGTTAACAGAGATATACAAACCATGTGAAATGTATAACCACCAAAGACGTACGGAAGACCAGGAGAAGACTACTCAACATTCTGTCATAACCTAAATGGGAAAAGGATGCGAGGAAGAATAGATACACATATATGTGTGAAAGAACCACATCTTGCACACCAAGAAGAAACAAACCATTGTAATCAAATTTGCTGGGATAAAAAATAAAAAGTAAATTACAAATATGAACAAGAAGTAATGAGACATAAACTTAAAGGGCTTTTTCCTGGCACATTCCATTTTAATTTACAACCTAGAACACCACTTCCATTAAGGCTCTGTTTCCCTAGTAACCAAATTTGGTAAAGGAGAAATGCTGCCACCTTGTGGCCGTTTCCTGCAAGAGCAGCTTTAAAGTCACAGCTAATGGTCACTTAACATTCACAAAGACTCAGGGCTGTAAGGACGCCTGCCCTAAAAAATTGTGCTGAAGTAGGGAATGGACAAAAAATTTCAAAACAGGCAAATGTTTCAAGAAGAGAATATGAAGAGTTACGTTTTACTGACGCTCTTTAAAAAAAAAAGGAAAATGGATAAAAGCTCAACCTCAGGGAGTGTTAGACCCATGCAATCTAATCTACAAAAAGTTTTCAACTTACACCAATCGACTGACCATCAGCAAAAAGTCTACGAACAATAAATGCTGAAGGGGTTTTAGAGAACTGTGAACCCTCTACCTGCTGTTGAGACGTAAAAGGGTAACAGCCAATAATGAGAATAGAAAGGAGCTGTGATTAAAAGTAAAAATGGAGGTACCATTCAATCCAGCAGGCACACCATTGGACCTCTCACCTGAGAAGACAAGAATCGAGAAGACACAGGCCGCAAAAGCTGCAGTGCAGCCTTATTCACAATAGCCAAGACCGTGAAGCAATCAAAATATCCAACAAGAGGTGAATGGATAAAGAAGAAGTGGTCCATGTACACAATGGAATATTAGCCATGGAAAACAATGAACCATTGCTCTCTGAGGCACCACAAATGAGTCTGGAGATAATCACGAAACATGAGGTAAGTCCAAAAGCAAAAGACCTATATTCTATGATATCACTTATAGGCGTTATCTAATAACTGACACAAATGAACATATTTCCACAGAGAAAGACACTCACAGACTTAGAAAACAAACTATGCTCATCTAAAAGGAAAGGTGGAGTGAATGGATAAATTAAGATTAGTGTTACTATATGTATACAAACACATATTATATACATATCTCAAAAAGACCGACCATATAGCAAGGGAGGTCTGCGGAACATTCTGTAACATTTTACATGGGAAGAGGATCTGTACTTGAATAGACATATATAATCTACAAATGAACCAGATTGTGTACACCTAGGACAAACAATATTCTAAGCTTTACCACAATTAAAAAAATTTTTAAAACCAAGAAGAAATAATGAGACATAAACTTATGGGGGTTTCTCCATGCACATTCCAATGTAATTTACAACCTAGGAACACGACTTCCAGAAAGGCTCTGCTGCTCTAGAAACCAGATTTGGGAATGGAGAAATGCTGCCTGCTTGAGGCCACTTCCCACAACAGCAGCTTTAAACCCATTTCTAAAGGTCAATAAATATTCACCAAACTTGCAGTTCGGGAAATGACACCTGCTCTCTAAAAAAACTCTGGGGTGGAAAATCGACCAAAAAATTCAAAAGAGGGCAACCTTCTAAGAAGACAGTTTCCAGAGTTATAATGTACTCCCATTTGTTTCCTTTTTGTAACAGAAAAGAAAACGGCGGAGAAAAATAATGAGTTTTACGAATTTTCAAATACATGCAAACCCAAATTACAAAAACCTATCAGCTCACAGCAGCCAGTAGGGCCATTAGCATAAATGCTGCAAACAATAAATGCTGAAGCGATTGTGGAGAAATGCGTACCCTCGATTCTAAGGGGGACGTGGTAAGAGCCACTAATGAAAACACAAAGGAGGTGCTTTGAAAAGGGAAACACGGTGCTACCAGTCAATGAATCACACACACTGCTGGGCCTATCACCTGAGAAAATGAGAATCAAAAAGTCACAGGCTGGCAATTCTGCACTCCAACAATATTTACCATAGCCAACACTTGGAAGAAATGAAAATGTCCATCAACCGAGGAATGCACAAAGTAGAAGTGGTCCACGTACACAGTGGAAAATTACTCCAATAAAAAATAAAAATTACATTTAAAAATCCAACAAAAATAAGGAGACATCAGCTTGTGTGGGTTTGTCCAGGCACTCTCCACTCTAATTTTTAACCGAGAAACACCACAGGCCGCAAGGGCTTTTCCCTAGTTACCAGGGTGGGGAACATAGAAAGGCTGCTGCCCTCTGGCAGTTACCTGCAAAAGCAGCTTTAAAGCCCGTGCTAATGGTCATTTCATAGGAACAAGTACTGCAGAACTGTAAATGAAACTTGCCTTCAAAATGTCTTGAGGGAGGTAATGGCCAAAATATTTCAAATGGTGACACATACTTTAAGAAAACACTTTGAAGAAATAAGCTCTAATCATAGCTGGAAAAATAAAAAGGACATGTCTAAAAGCTCAATTTCAACGCATTATGAGACACATGCAAATTCAACCACAAAGAGGTATCAGCTCACACCACTCAGAATAACCATCAGCAAAAACTGCAAAGAATAAATGCTGAAGGTGCTGGGAAGAAATGCATACCCTCAACTTTATGTGGGACGTAACCTGGAAAGAGCCACTAAAGAGAACAGAATAGAGGTGCCTTTAAAAGGTAAACATTGAGCTACCATAGGATCCAGCAGACCTATTCCTGGACCTATAAACTAAGAAGACAGAATTGGAAGGACACAGGTATGCAAATCTGCATTGCATAGTATTACAAAAGCCAAGATACGGAAGTAACCAAAAAGTCCACCGACAGATGGGCGGACAAAGAAGAACTGCTACCTGTACAGATGGAATATGAGCTAGTGAAAAAATGAAACAATGCCATTTGCAGCACCATAGATGAGTCTAGACGTAATCACGCCACCTGTAGTAAGTGAGAAAGCAAAAGACACATATCCTATCATATCACTTTTAGGAGTTACTTAAAAATCGATACCAATGAAGATATTTCCACAGAGAGAGGCAATCGCAGATTCATTAAAAAACTTATGGTTCACCAAATAGAAAGGGATGAGGATTGGATACATTACCATATTGGGGTTAACAGAGATATACAAACCATGTGAAATATATAACCACCAAAGACGTACGGAAGACCAGGAGAAGACTACTCAACATTGTGCCATAACCTACATGGGAAAAGGATGCGAGGAAAAATAGATACCTGTATATGTGTGAAAGAACCACATCTTGCACACCTAGAGCAAACAAACCATTGTAATCAAATTTGCTGGGATAAAAAATAAAAAAGTAAATTACAAATATGAACAAGAAGTAATGAGACATAAACTTAAAGGGCTTTTTCCTGGCATATTCCATTCTAATATACAACCTAGAACACCATTTCCATTAAGGCTCTGTTTCCCTAGTAACCAAATTTGGTAAAGGAGAAATGCTGCCACCTTGTGGCCGTTTCCTGCAAGAGCAGCTTTAAAGTCACAGCTAATGGTCACTTAACATTCACAAGGACTCAGGGCTGTAAAGGACACCTGCCCTAAAAAATTGAGCTGAAGTAGGGAATGGACAAAAAAATTCAAAACAGGCAAATGTTTCAAGAAGAGATTATGAAGACTTAAGTTTTACTCACACACTTTTAAAAAAAAAGGAAAATGGATAAAAGCTCAACCTCAGGGTGTGTTAGACGCATGCAATCTAATCTACAAAAAGTTTCAACTTACATCAGTCGAATGACCATCAGCAAAAAGTCTATAAACAATAAATGCTGAAGGGGTTTTAGAGAACTGTGTACCCTCTACCTGCTGGTGAGACGTAAAACTGTAACAGCCAATAATGAGAACCGAAAGGAGCTGTGTTTAAAAGTAAAAATGGAGGTATCATTCAACCCAGCAGGCGCACCATTGGACCTCTCACCTGAGAAGACAAGAATGGAGAAGACACAGGCCGCAAAAGCTGCAGTGCAGCCTTATTCACAATAGCCAAGACAGTGAAGCAACCAAAATGTCCACCAACAGGTGAATGGATAAAGAAGAAGTGGTCCATGTACACAATGGAATATTAGCCATGGAAGACAATGAACCACTGCTCTTTGACGCACCACAAATGAGTCTGGAGATAATCACGAAACATGAAGTAACTCGGAAAGCAAAAGACCTGTATTCTATGATATCACCTATAGGCGTTATCTAATAACTGACACAAAGGAACATATTTCCACAGAGAAAGACACTCACAGATTTAGAAAACTATGCTCATCTAAAAGGAAAGGTGGAGTGAATGGATAAATTAAGATTAGTGTTACTATATGTATACAAACACATATTATATACATATCTCAAAAAGACCGACCATACAGCAAGGAAGTCTGCGGAACCCTCTGTAATATTTTACATGGGAAGAGGATCTGTACTTGAATAGACATATATAATGTACAGATGAACCAGATTGTTTACACCTAGGAGAAACAATATTCTAAGCTTTACCCCAATTAAAAAAAATTTTAAAACCAAGAAGAAATAATGAGACATAAACTTATGGGGGTTTCTCCATGCACATTCCAATGTAATTTACAACCTAGGAACACGACTTCCAGAAAGGCTCTGCTGCCCTAGTAACCAGATTTGGGAATGGAGAAATGCTGCCTCCTTTAGGCCACTTCCCACAACAGCAGCTTTAAACACATTGTAAAGGTCACTAAATATTCACCAAACTTGCAGTTCGGGAAATGACACCTGCTCTCTAAAAAAAGTCTGAGGTGGAAAATCGACCAAAAAATTCAAAAGAGGGCAACCTTCCAAGAAGACAATATCAAGAGTTATAATGTACTCCCATTTGTTTCCTTTTTTTAACAGAAAAGAAAACGGCGGAGAAAAATGATGAGTTTTACGAATTTTCAAAGACATGCAAACCCAAATTACAAAACCCTATCAGCTCACAGCAGCCAGTAGGGGCATTGGCATAAATTCTGCAAACAATAAATGCTGAAGCGATTGTGGAGAAATGTGTACCCTCGATTCTAAAGGGGACGTAATAAGTGCCACTAATGAAAGCACAAAGAAGGTGCTTTGAAAAGGGAAAAACGGTGCTACCAGTCAGTCAATCACACCCACTGCTGGGCCTATCACCTGAGAAAATGAGAATCAAAAAGTCACAGGCTGGCAATCCTGCACTCCAACAATATTTACCATAGCCAACACTTGGAAGCAATGAAAATGTCCATCAACCGAGGAATGCACAATGTAGAAGTGGTCCATGTACACAGTAGAAAATTACTGCAATAAAAAATAAAAATTACATGTAAAAATCCAACAAAAATAAGGAGACATCAGCTTGTGTGGGTTTCTCCAGGCACACTCCACTCTAATTTTTAACCGAGAAACACCACAAGCCGCAAGGGCTTTTCCCCATTTACCAGGGTGGGGAAAATAGAAAGGCTGCTGCCCTCTGGCAGTTACCTGCAAAAGCAGCTTTAAAGCCTGTGCTAATGGTCATTTCATAGGAACAAGTACTGCAGAACTGTAAATGAAAACTGCCCTCAAAATGTCTTGAGGGAGGTAATGGCCAAAACATTTCAAAATGTGACACATACTTTAAGAGAACACTTTGAAGAACTAAGGGGTAATCACAGCTTGAAAAATAAATAGGACATGCCTTAAAGCTCAATTTCAACGGATTTTGAGGCACATGCGAATTCAACCACAAAGAGGTATCAGCTCACAATTGCCAGAGTAACCATCAGCAAGAAAACTACAAACAATAAATGCTGAAGGTGTTGTGGAGAAATGTATACCCTCAACTTCAAGTGGGACGTAAGTTGGAAAGGGCCACAGATGAGAACAGAAAGGAGGTGCCTTAAAAAGGTAAACATTGAGCTACCATATGACCTAGCAGGCCCACTCCTCGACCTATAATCTAAGAAGACAGAATTGGAAAGACACAGGCAGGCAAATCTGCATTGCACAGTATCACAATAGGCAAGATATGGAAGTAACCAAAAAGTCCACCAACAGATGGGTGGACACAGAAGAACTCCTCCATGTACAGATGGAATATTCGCTACTGAAAAAAATGAAACAATGCCATTTGCAGCACCATAGATGAGTCTAGACGTAATCACGCCCCCTGTAGTAAGTGAGAAAGCAAAAGACACATATCCTATCATATCACTTTTAGGAGTTACTTAAAAATTGATACCAATGAAGATATTTCCACAGAGAAAGGCAATCACAGATTCATTTAAAAAACTTAGGCTCACCAAAAAGAAAGGGATGAGGATTGGATACATTACCATATTGGGGTTAACAGAGATATACAAACCATGTGAAATATATAATCACCAAAGGCGTACGGAAGACCAGGAGAAGACTACTCAACATTCTGTCATAACCTAAATGGGAAAAGGATGCGAGGAAGAGTAGATACACATATATGTGTGAAAGAACCACATCTTGCACACCAAGAAGAAACAAACCATTGTAATCAAATTTGCTGGGATAAAAAATAAAAAGTAAATTACAAATATGAACAAGAAGTAATGAGACATAAACTTAAAGGGCTTTTTCCTGGCACATTCCATTTTAATTTACAACCTAGAACACCACTTCCATTAAGGCTCTGTTTCCCTAGTAACCAAATTTGGTAAAGGAGAAATGCTGCCACCTTGTGGCCGTTTCCTGCAAGAGCAGCTTTAAAGTCACAGCTAATGGTCACTTAACATTCACAAAGACTCAGGGCTGTAAAGGACACCTGCCCTAAAATATTGTGCTGAAGTAGGGAATGGACAAAAAAATTCAAAACAGGCAAATGTTTCAAGAAGAGATTATGAAGAGTTAAGTTTTACTCACACTCTTTTTTTAAAAAAAAGGAACATGGATAAAAGCTCAACCTCAGGGAGTGTTAGACGCATGCAATCTAATCTACAAAAAGTTTCAACTTACACCAGTCGACTGACCATCAGCAAAAAGTCTACAAAAAATAAATGCTGAAGGGGTTTTACAGAACTGTGTACCCTCAACCTGCTGGTGAGACGTAAAAGGATAACAGCCAATAATGAGAACAGAAAGGAGCTGTGTTTAAAAGTAAAAATGTAGGTACCATTCAGTCCAGCAGGCGCACCATTGGACCTCTCACATGAGAAGACAAGAATCGAGAAGACACAGGCCGCAAAAGCTGCAGTGCAGCCTTATTCACAATAGCCAAGACAGTGAAGCAACCAAAATGTCCACCAACAGGTGAATGGATAAAAAGAAGAAGTGGTCCATATACACAATGGAATATTAGCCATGGAAAACAATGAACCATTGCTCTCTGAGGAAGCACAAATGAGTCTGGAGATAATCATGAATCATGAGGTAAGTCGGAAAGCAAAAGACCTATATTCTATGATATCACTTATCGGCGTTATCTAATAACTGACACAAATGAACATATTTCCACAGAGATAGACACTCACAGACTTAGAAAACAAACTATGCTCATCTAAAAGGAAAGGTGGGGGGAATGGACAAATTAAGATTAGTGTTACTATATGTATACAAACACATATTATATACATATCTCAAAACTACCGACCATATAGCAAGGGAGGTCTGCGGAACCCTGTGTAACATTTTACATGGGAAGAGGATCTGTACTTGAATAGACATATATAATCTACAAATGAACCAGATTGTGTACACCTAGGACAAACAATATTCTAAGCTTTACTCCAATTTAAAAAAAATTTTATACCAAGAAGAAATAATGAGACATAAACTTATGGGCTTTTCTCCATGCACATTCCAACGTAATTTACAACCTAGGAACACGACTTCCAGAAAGGCTCTGCTGCCCTAGTACCCAGATTTGAGAATGGAGAAATGCTGCCTGCTTGAGGCCACTTCCCACAAATCAGCTTTAAACCCATTGCTAAAGGTCAATAAATATTCACCAAACTTGCAGTTAGGTAAATGACACCTGCTCTCTAAAAAAATTCTGGGGTGGAAAATTGACCAAAAAGTTCAAAAGAGGGCACCCTTCCAAGAAGAACATATCAAGAGTTATATTGTACTCCCAATTGTTTCCTTTTTTTAACAGAAAAGAAAACGGCGGAGAAAAATGATGAGTTTTACGAATTTTCAGAGACATGCAAACCCAAATTACAAAAACCTATCAGCTCACAGCAGCCAGAAGGGCCATTAGCATAAATGCTGCAAACAATAAATGCTGAAACGATTGTGGAGAAATGTGTACCCTCGATTCTAAAGGGGACGTGGTAAGTGCCACTAATGAAAACACAAAGAAGGTGCTTTGAAAACGGAAACACGGTGCTACCAGTCAGTCAATCACAACCACTGCTTGGCCTATCACCTGAGAAAATGAGAATCAAAAAGTCACAGGCTGGCAATCCTGCACTCCAACAATATTTACCATAGCCAACTCTTGGAAGCAATGAAAATGTCCATCAACCGAGGAATGCACAAAGTAGAAGTGGTCCACGTACACAGTGGAAAATTACTCCAATAAAAAATAAAACTTACATTTAAAAATCCAACGAAAGTAAGGAGACATCAGCTTGTGTGGGTTTGTCCAGGCACACTCCACGCTAATTTATAACCGAGAAACACCACAGGCTGCAAGGGCTTTTCCCGAGTTACCAGCGTGGGGAACATAGAAAGGCTGCTGCCCTCTGGCAGTTACCTGCAAAAACAGCTTTAAGCCTGTGCTAATGGTCATTTCATAGGAACAAGTTCTGCAGAACTGTAAATGAAACTTGCCCTCAAAATATCTTGAGGGAGGTAATGGCCAATACATTTCAAAATGTGACACATACTTTAAGAGAACACTTTGAAGAACTAAGGGGTAATCACAGCTTGAAAAATAAAAAATGAAATGCCTTCAAGCTCATTTTCAATGGATTATGAGGCACGTGCGAATTCAACCACAAAGAGGTATCAGATCACACTTGTCAGAATAACCACCAGCAAGAAAACTACAAACAATAAATGCTGAAGGTGTTGTAGAGAAATGCATACCCTCAACTTCAAGGGGGACGTAACTTGGAAAGGGCCACGAACTAGAACAGAATGGAGGTGCCTTAAAAAGGTAAACATTGAGCTACCATATGATGCAGCAGGCCCACTCCTCGACCTATAATCTAAGAGGAGAGAATTGGAAAGACAGAGGCAGGAAATCTGCATTGCACAGTATTACAATAGCCAAGTTATGGAAGTAACCAAAAAGGCCACCAACAGATGGATGGACAAAGAAGAACTCCTCCATGTACAGATGGAATATTCGCTAGTGAAAAAAATGAAACAATGCCATTTGCAGCACCATAGATGAGTCTAGACGTAATCATGCCACCTGTAGTAAGTGAGAAAGCAAAAGACACATATCCTATCATACCACTTTTAGGAGTTACTTAAAAATTGATACCAATGAAGATATTTCAACAGAGAGAGGCAATCGCAGATTCATTTGAAAACTTATGGTTCACCAAATAGAAAGGGATGAGGATTGGATAGATTACCATATTGGGGTTAACAGAGATATACAAACCATGTGAAATGTATAACCACCAAAGACGTACGGAAGACCAGGAGAAGACTACTCAACATTCTGTCATAACCTAAATGGGAAAAGGATGCGAGGAAGAATAGATACACATATATGTGTGAAAGAACCACATCTTGCACACCAAGAAGAAACAAACCATTGTAATCAAATTTGCTGGGATAAAAAATAAAAAGTAAATTACAAATATGAACAAGAAGTAATGAGACATAAACTTAAAGGGCTTTTTCCTGGCACATTCCATTTTAATTTACAACCTAGAACACCACTTCCATTAAGGCTCTGTTTCCCTAGTAACCAAATTTGGTAAAGGAGAAATGCTGCCACCTTGTGGCCGTTTCCTGCAAGAGCAGCTTTAAAGTCACAGCTAATGGTCACTTAACATTCACAAAGACTCAGGGCTGTAAGGACGCCTGCCCTAAAAAATTGTGCTGAAGTAGGGAATGGACAAAAAATTTCAAAACAGGCAAATGTTTCAAGAAGAGAATATGAAGAGTTACGTTTTACTGACGCTCTTTAAAAAAAAAAGGAAAATGGATAAAAGCTCAACCTCAGGGAGTGTTAGACCCATGCAATCTAATCTACAAAAAGTTTTCAACTTACACCAATCGACTGACCATCAGCAAAAAGTCTACGAACAATAAATGCTGAAGGGGTTTTAGAGAACTGTGAACCCTCTACCTGCTGTTGAGACGTAAAAGGGTAACAGCCAATAATGAGAATAGAAAGGAGCTGTGATTAAAAGTAAAAATGGAGGTACCATTCAATCCAGCAGGCACACCATTGGACCTCTCACCTGAGAAGACAAGAATCGAGAAGACACAGGCCGCAAAAGCTGCAGTGCAGCCTTATTCACAATAGCCAAGACCGTGAAGCAATCAAAATATCCAACAAGAGGTGAATGGATAAAGAAGAAGTGGTCCATGTACACAATGGAATATTAGCCATGGAAAACAATGAACCATTGCTCTCTGAGGCACCACAAATGAGTCTGGAGATAATCACGAAACATGAGGTAAGTCCAAAAGCAAAAGACCTATATTCTATGATATCACTTATAGGCGTTATCTAATAACTGACACAAATGAACATATTTCCACAGAGAAAGACACTCACAGACTTAGAAAACAAACTATGCTCATCTAAAAGGAAAGGTGGAGTGAATGGATAAATTAAGATTAGTGTTACTATATGTATACAAACACATATTATATACATATCTCAAAAAGACCGACCATATAGCAAGGGAGGTCTGCGGAACATTCTGTAACATTTTACATGGGAAGAGGATCTGTACTTGAATAGACATATATAATCTACAAATGAACCAGATTGTGTACACCTAGGACAAACAATATTCTAAGCTTTACCACAATTAAAAAAATTTTTAAAACCAAGAAGAAATAATGAGACATAAACTTATGGGGGTTTCTCCATGCACATTCCAATGTAATTTACAACCTAGGAACACGACTTCCAGAAAGGCTCTGCTGCTCTAGAAACCAGATTTGGGAATGGAGAAATGCTGCCTGCTTGAGGCCACTTCCCACAACAGCAGCTTTAAACCCATTTCTAAAGGTCAATAAATATTCACCAAACTTGCAGTTCGGGAAATGACACCTGCTCTCTAAAAAAACTCTGGGGTGGAAAATCGACCAAAAAATTCAAAAGAGGGCAACCTTCTAAGAAGACAGTTTCCAGAGTTATAATGTACTCCCATTTGTTTCCTTTTTGTAACAGAAAAGAAAACGGCGGAGAAAAATAATGAGTTTTACGAATTTTCAAATACATGCAAACCCAAATTACAAAAACCTATCAGCTCACAGCAGCCAGTAGGGCCATTAGCATAAATGCTGCAAACAATAAATGCTGAAGCGATTGTGGAGAAATGCGTACCCTCGATTCTAAGGGGGACGTGGTAAGAGCCACTAATGAAAACACAAAGGAGGTGCTTTGAAAAGGGAAACACGGTGCTACCAGTCAATGAATCACACACACTGCTGGGCCTATCACCTGAGAAAATGAGAATCAAAAAGTCACAGGCTGGCAATTCTGCACTCCAACAATATTTACCATAGCCAACACTTGGAAGAAATGAAAATGTCCATCAACCGAGGAATGCACAAAGTAGAAGTGGTCCACGTACACAGTGGAAAATTACTCCAATAAAAAATAAAAATTACATTTAAAAATCCAACAAAAATAAGGAGACATCAGCTTGTGTGGGTTTGTCCAGGCACTCTCCACTCTAATTTTTAACCGAGAAACACCACAGGCCGCAAGGGCTTTTCCCTAGTTACCAGGGTGGGGAACATAGAAAGGCTGCTGCCCTCTGGCAGTTACCTGCAAAAGCAGCTTTAAAGCCCGTGCTAATGGTCATTTCATAGGAACAAGTACTGCAGAACTGTAAATGAAACTTGCCCTCAAAATGTCTTGAGGGAGGTAATGGCCAAAATATTTCAAATGGTGACACATACTTTAAGAAAACACTTTGAAGAAATAAGCTCTAATCATAGCTGGAAAAATAAAAAGGACATGTCTAAAAGCTCAATTTCAACGCATTATGAGACACATGCAAATTCAACCACAAAGAGGTATCAGCTCACACCACTCAGAATAACCATCAGCAAAAACTGCAAAGAATAAATGCTGAAGGTGCTGGGAAGAAATGCATACCCTCAACTTTATGTGGGACGTAACCTGGAAAGAGCCACTAAAGAGAACAGAATAGAGGTGCCTTTAAAAGGTAAACATTGAGCTACCATAGGATCCAGCAGACCTATTCCTGGACCTATAAACTAAGAAGACAGAATTGGAAGGACACAGGTATGCAAATCTGCATTGCATAGTATTACAAAAGCCAAGATACGGAAGTAACCAAAAAGTCCACCGACAGATGGGCGGACAAAGAAGAACTGCTACCTGTACAGATGGAATATGAGCTAGTGAAAAAATGAAACAATGCCATTTGCAGCACCATAGATGAGTCTAGACGTAATCACGCCACCTGTAGTAAGTGAGAAAGCAAAAGACACATATCCTATCATATCACTTTTAGGAGTTACTTAAAAATCGATACCAATGAAGATATTTCCACAGAGAGAGGCAATCGCAGATTCATTAAAAAACTTATGGTTCACCAAATAGAAAGGGATGAGGATTGGATACATTACCATATTGGGGTTAACAGAGATATACAAACCATGTGAAATATATAACCACCAAAGACGTACGGAAGACCAGGAGAAGACTACTCAACATTGTGCCATAACCTACATGGGAAAAGGATGCGAGGAAAAATAGATACCTGTATATGTGTGAAAGAACCACATCTTGCACACCTAGAGCAAACAAACCATTGTAATCAAATTTGCTGGGATAAAAAATAAAAAAGTAAATTACAAATATGAACAAGAAGTAATGAGACATAAACTTAAAGGGCTTTTTCCTGGCATATTCCATTCTAATATACAACCTAGAACACCATTTCCATTAAGGCTCTGTTTCCCTAGTAACCAAATTTGGTAAAGGAGAAATGCTGCCACCTTGTGGCCGTTTCCTGCAAGAGCAGCTTTAAAGTCACAGCTAATGGTCACTTAACATTCACAAGGACTCAGGGCTGTAAAGGACACCTGCCCTAAAAAATTGAGCTGAAGTAGGGAATGGACAAAAAAATTCAAAACAGGCAAATGTTTCAAGAAGAGATTATGAAGACTTAAGTTTTACTCACACACTTTTAAAAAAAAAGGAAAATGGATAAAAGCTCAACCTCAGGGTGTGTTAGACGCATGCAATCTAATCTACAAAAAGTTTCAACTTACATCAGTCGAATGACCATCAGCAAAAAGTCTATAAACAATAAATGCTGAAGGGGTTTTAGAGAACTGTGTACCCTCTACCTGCTGGTGAGACGTAAAACTGTAACAGCCAATAATGAGAACCGAAAGGAGCTGTGTTTAAAAGTAAAAATGGAGGTATCATTCAACCCAGCAGGCGCACCATTGGACCTCTCACCTGAGAAGACAAGAATGGAGAAGACACAGGCCGCAAAAGCTGCAGTGCAGCCTTATTCACAATAGCCAAGACAGTGAAGCAACCAAAATGTCCACCAACAGGTGAATGGATAAAGAAGAAGTGGTCCATGTACACAATGGAATATTAGCCATGGAAGACAATGAACCACTGCTCTTTGACGCACCACAAATGAGTCTGGAGATAATCACGAAACATGAAGTAACTCGGAAAGCAAAAGACCTGTATTCTATGATATCACCTATAGGCGTTATCTAATAACTGACACAAAGGAACATATTTCCACAGAGAAAGACACTCACAGATTTAGAAAACTATGCTCATCTAAAAGGAAAGGTGGAGTGAATGGATAAATTAAGATTAGTGTTACTATATGTATACAAACACATATTATATACATATCTCAAAAATACCGACCATACAGCAAGGAAGTCTGCGGAACCCTCTGTAATATTTTACATGGGAAGAGGATCTGTACTTGAATAGACATATATAATGTACAGATGAACCAGATTGTTTACACCTAGGAGAAACAATATTCTAAGCTTTACCCCAATTAAAAAAAATTTTAAAACCAAGAAGAAATAATGAGACATAAACTTATGGGGGTTTCTCCATGCACATTCCAATGTAATTTACAACCTAGGAACACGACTTCCAGAAAGGCTCTGCTGCCCTAGTAACCAGATTTGGGAATGGAGAAATGCTGCCTCCTTTAGGCCACTTCCCACAACAGCAGCTTTAAACACATTGTAAAGGTCACTAAATATTCACCAAACTTGCAGTTCGGGAAATGACACCTGCTCTCTAAAAAAAGTCTGAGGTGGAAAATCGACCAAAAAATTCAAAAGAGGGCAACCTTCCAAGAAGACAATATCAAGAGTTATAATGTACTCCCATTTGTTTCCTTTTTTTAACAGAAAAGAAAACGGCGGAGAAAAATGATGAGTTTTACGAATTTTCAAAGACATGCAAACCCAAATTACAAAACCCTATCAGCTCACAGCAGCCAGTAGGGGCATTGGCATAAATTCTGCAAACAATAAATGCTGAAGCGATTGTGGAGAAATGTGTACCCTCGATTCTAAAGGGGACGTAATAAGTGCCACTAATGAAAGCACAAAGAAGGTGCTTTGAAAAGGGAAAAACGGTGCTACCAGTCAGTCAATCACACCCACTGCTGGGCCTATCACCTGAGAAAATGAGAATCAAAAAGTCACAGGCTGGCAATCCTGCACTCCAACAATATTTACCATAGCCAACACTTGGAAGCAATGAAAATGTCCATCAACCGAGGAATGCACAATGTAGAAGTGGTCCATGTACACAGTAGAAAATTACTCCAATAAAAAATAAAAATTACATGTAAAAATCCAACAAAAATAAGGAGACATCAGCTTGTGTGGGTTTCTCCAGGCACACTCCACTCTAATTTTTAACCGAGAAACACCACAAGCCGCAAGGGCTTTTCCCCATTTACCAGGGTGGGGAAAATAGAAAGGCTGCTGCCCTCTGGCAGTTACCTGCAAAAGCAGCTTTAAAGCCTGTGCTAATGGTCATTTCATAGGAACAAGTACTGCAGAACTGTAAATGAAAACTGCCCTCAAAATGTCTTGAGGGAGGTAATGGCCAAAACATTTCAAAATGTGACACATACTTTAAGAGAACACTTTGAAGAACTAAGGGGTAATCACAGCTTGAAAAATAAATAGGACATGCCTTAAAGCTCAATTTCAACGGATTTTGAGGCACATGCGAATTCAACCACAAAGAGGTATCAGCTCACAATTGCCAGAGTAACCATCAGCAAGAAAACTACAAACAATAAATGCTGAAGGTGTTGTGGAGAAATGTATACCCTCAACTTCAAGTGGGACGTAAGTTGGAAAGGGCCACAGATGAGAACAGAAAGGAGGTGCCTTAAAAAGGTAAACATTGAGCTACCATATGACCTAGCAGGCCCACTCCTCGACCTATAATCTAAGAAGACAGAATTGGAAAGACACAGGCAGGCAAATCTGCATTGCACAGTATCACAATAGGCAAGATATGGAAGTAACCAAAAAGTCCACCAACAGATGGGTGGACACAGAAGAACTCCTCCATGTACAGATGGAATATTCGCTACTGAAAAAAATGAAACAATGCCATTTGCAGCACCATAGATGAGTCTAGACGTAATCACGCCCCCTGTAGTAAGTGAGAAAGCAAAAGACACATATCCTATCATATCACTTTTAGGAGTTACTTAAAAATTGATACCAATGAAGATATTTCCACAGAGAAAGGCAATCACAGATTCATTTAAAAAACTTAGGCTCACCAAAAAGAAAGGGATGAGGATTGGATACATTACCATATTGGGGTTAACAGAGATATACAAACCATGTGAAATATATAATCACCAAAGGCGTACGGAAGACCAGGAGAAGACTACTCAACATTCTGTCATAACCTAAATGGGAAAAGGATGCGAGGAAGAGTAGATACACATATATGTGTGAAAGAACCACATCTTGCACACCAAGAAGAAACAAACCATTGTAATCAAATTTGCTGGGATAAAAAATAAAAAGTAAATTACAAATATGAACAAGAAGTAATGAGACATAAACTTAAAGGGCTTTTTCCTGGCACATTCCATTTTAATTTACAACCTAGAACACCACTTCCATTAAGGCTCTGTTTCCCTAGTAACCAAATTTGGTAAAGGAGAAATGCTGCCACCTTGTGGCCGTTTCCTGCAAGAGCAGCTTTAAAGTCACAGCTAATGGTCACTTAACATTCACAAAGACTCAGGGCTGTAAAGGACACCTGCCCTAAAATATTGTGCTGAAGTAGGGAATGGACAAAAAAATTCAAAACAGGCAAATGTTTCAAGAAGAGATTATGAAGAGTTAAGTTTTACTCACACTCTTTTTTTAAAAAAAAGGAACATGGATAAAAGCTCAACCTCAGGGAGTGTTAGACGCATGCAATCTAATCTACAAAAAGTTTCAACTTACACCAGTCGACTGACCATCAGCAAAAAGTCTACAAAAAATAAATGCTGAAGGGGTTTTACAGAACTGTGTACCCTCAACCTGCTGGTGAGACGTAAAAGGATAACAGCCAATAATGAGAACAGAAAGGAGCTGTGTTTAAAAGTAAAAATGTAGGTACCATTCAGTCCAGCAGGCGCACCATTGGACCTCTCACCTGAGAAGACAAGAATCGAGAAGACACAGGCCGCAAAAGCTGCAGTGCAGCCTTATTCACAATAGCCAAGACAGTGAAGCAACCAAAATGTCCACCAACAGGTGAATGGATAAAAAGAAGAAGTGGTCCATATACACAATGGAATATTAGCCATGGAAAACAATGAACCATTGCTCTCTGAGGAAGCACAAATGAGTCTGGAGATAATCATGAATCATGAGGTAAGTCGGAAAGCAAAAGACCTATATTCTATGATATCACTTATAGGCGTTATCTAATAACTGACACAAATGAACATATTTCCACAGAGATAGACACTCACAGACTTAGAAAACAAACTATGCTCATCTAAAAGGAAAGGTGGGGGGAATGGACAAATTAAGATTAGTGTTACTATATGTATACAAACACATATTATATACATATCTCAAAACTACCGACCATATAGCAAGGGAGGTCTGCGGAACCCTGTGTAACATTTTACATGGGAAGAGGATCTGTACTTGAATAGACATATATAATCTACAAATGAACCAGATTGTGTACACCTAGGACAAACAATATTCTAAGCTTTACTCCAATTTAAAAAAAAATTTATACCAAGAAGAAATAATGAGACATAAACTTATGGGCTTTTCTCCATGCACATTCCAACGTAATTTACAACCTAGGAACACGACTTCCAGAAAGGCTCTGCTGCCCTAGTACCCAGATTTGAGAATGGAGAAATGCTGCCTGCTTGAGGCCACTTCCCACAAATCAGCTTTAAACCCATTGCTAAAGGTCAATAAATATTCACCAAACTTGCAGTTAGGTAAATGACACCTGCTCTCTAAAAAAATTCTGGGGTGGAAAATTGACCAAAAAGTTCAAAAGAGGGCACCCTTCCAAGAAGAACATATCAAGAGTTATATTGTACTCCCAATTGTTTCCTTTTTTTAACAGAAAAGAAAACGGCGGAGAAAAATGATGAGTTTTACGAATTTTCAGAGACATGCAAACCCAAATTACAAAAACCTATCAGCTCACAGCAGCCAGAAGGGCCATTAGCATAAATGCTGCAAACAATAAATGCTGAAACGATTGTGGAGAAATGTGTACCCTCGATTCTAAAGGGGACGTGGTAAGTGCCACTAATGAAAACACAAAGAAGGTGCTTTGAAAACGGAAACACGGTGCTACCAGTCAGTCAATCACAACCACTGCTTGGCCTATCACCTGAGAAAATGAGAATCAAAAAGTCACAGGCTGGCAATCCTGCACTCCAACAATATTTACCATAGCCAACTCTTGGAAGCAATGAAAATGTCCATCAACCGAGGAATGCACAAAGTAGAAGTGGTCCACGTACACAGTGGAAAATTACTCCAATAAAAAATAAAACTTACATTTAAAAATCCAACGAAAGTAAGGAGACATCAGCTTGTGTGGGTTTGTCCAGGCACACTCCACGCTAATTTATAACCGAGAAACCCCACAGGCTGCAAGGGCTTTTCCCGAGTTACCAGCGTGGGGAACATAGAAAGGCTGCTGCCCTCTGGCAGTTACCTGCAAAAACAGCTTTAAGCCTGTGCTAATGGTCATTTCATAGGAACAAGTTCTGCAGAACTGTAAATGAAACTTGCCCTCAAAATATCTTGAGGGAGGTAATGGCCAATACATTTCAAAATGTGACACATACTTTAAGAGAACACTTTGAAGAACTAAGGGGTAATCACAGCTTGAAAAATAAAAAATGAAATGCCTTCAAGCTCATTTTCAATGGATTATGAGGCACGTGCGAATTCAACCACAAAGAGGTATCAGATCACACTTGTCAGAATAACCACCAGCAAGAAAACTACAAACAATAAATGCTGAAGGTGTTGTAGAGAAATGCATACCCTCAACTTCAAGGGGGACGTAACTTGGAAAGGGCCACGAACTAGAACAGAATGGAGGTGCCTTAAAAAGGTAAACATTGAGCTACCATATGATGCAGCAGGCCCACTCCTCGACCTATAATCTAAGAGGAGAGAATTGGAAAGACAGAGGCAGGAAATCTGCATTGCACAGTATTACAATAGCCAAGTTATGGAAGTAACCAAAAAGGCCACCAACAGATGGATGGACAAAGAAGAACTCCTCCATGTACAGATGGAATATTCGCTAGTGAAAAAAATGAAACAATGCCATTTGCAGCACCATAGATGAGTCTAGACGTAATCATGCCACCTGTAGTAAGTGAGAAAGCAAAAGACACATATCCTATCATACCACTTTTAGGAGTTACTTAAAAATTGATACCAATGAAGATATTTCAACAGAGAGAGGCAATCGCAGATTCATTTGAAAACTTATGGTTCACCAAATAGAAAGGGATGAGGATTGGATAGATTACCATATTGGGGTTAACAGAGATATACAAACCATGTGAAATGTATAACCACCAAAGACGTACGGAAGACCAGGAGAAGACTACTCAACATTCTGTCATAACCTAAATGGGAAAAGGATGCGAGGAAGAATAGATACACATATATGTGTGAAAGAACCACATCTTGCACACCAAGAAGAAACAAACCATTGTAATCAAATTTGCTGGGATAAAAAATAAAAAGTAAATTACAAATATGAACAAGAAGTAATGAGACATAAACTTAAAGGGCTTTTTCCTGGCACATTCCATTTTAATTTACAACCTAGAACACCACTTCCATTAAGGCTCTGTTTCCCTAGTAACCAAATTTGGTAAAGGAGAAATGCTGCCACCTTGTGGCCGTTTCCTGCAAGAGCAGCTTTAAAGTCACAGCTAATGGTCACTTAACATTCACAAAGACTCAGGGCTGTAAGGACGCCTGCCCTAAAAAATTGTGCTGAAGTAGGGAATGGACAAAAAATTTCAAAACAGGCAAATGTTTCAAGAAGAGAATATGAAGAGTTACGTTTTACTGACGCTCTTTAAAAAAAAAAGGAAAATGGATAAAAGCTCAACCTCAGGGAGTGTTAGACCCATGCAATCTAATCTACAAAAAGTTTTCAACTTACACCAATCGACTGACCATCAGCAAAAAGTCTACGAACAATAAATGCTGAAGGGGTTTTAGAGAACTGTGAACCCTCTACCTGCTGTTGAGACGTAAAAGGGTAACAGCCAATAATGAGAATAGAAAGGAGCTGTGATTAAAAGTAAAAATGGAGGTACCATTCAATCCAGCAGGCACACCATTGGACCTCTCACCTGAGAAGACAAGAATCGAGAAGACACAGGCCGCAAAAGCTGCAGTGCAGCCTTATTCACAATAGCCAAGACCGTGAAGCAATCAAAATATCCAACAAGAGGTGAATGGATAAAGAAGAAGTGGTCCATGTACACAATGGAATATTAGCCATGGAAAACAATGAACCATTGCTCTCTGAGGCACCACAAATGAGTCTGGAGATAATCACGAAACATGAGGTAAGTCCAAAAGCAAAAGACCTATATTCTATGATATCACTTATAGGCGTTATCTAATAACTGACACAAATGAACATATTTCCACAGAGAAAGACACTCACAGACTTAGAAAACAAACTATGCTCATCTAAAAGGAAAGGTGGAGTGAATGGATAAATTAAGATTAGTGTTACTATATGTATACAAACACATATTATATACATATCTCAAAAAGACCGACCATATAGCAAGGGAGGTCTGCGGAACATTCTGTAACATTTTACATGGGAAGAGGATCTGTACTTGAATAGACATATATAATCTACAAATGAACCAGATTGTGTACACCTAGGACAAACAATATTCTAAGCTTTACCACAATTAAAAAAATTTTTAAAACCAAGAAGAAATAATGAGACATAAACTTATGGGGGTTTCTCCATGCACATTCCAATGTAATTTACAACCTAGGAACACGACTTCCAGAAAGGCTCTGCTGCTCTAGAAACCAGATTTGGGAATGGAGAAATGCTGCCTGCTTGAGGCCACTTCCCACAACAGCAGCTTTAAACCCATTTCTAAAGGTCAATAAATATTCACCAAACTTGCAGTTCGGGAAATGACACCTGCTCTCTAAAAAAACTCTGGGGTGGAAAATCGACCAAAAAATTCAAAAGAGGGCAACCTTCTAAGAAGACAGTTTCCAGAGTTATAATGTACTCCCATTTGTTTCCTTTTTGTAACAGAAAAGAAAACGGCGGAGAAAAATAATGAGTTTTACGAATTTTCAAATACATGCAAACCCAAATTACAAAAACCTATCAGCTCACAGCAGCCAGTAGGGCCATTAGCATAAATGCTGCAAACAATAAATGCTGAAGCGATTGTGGAGAAATGCGTACCCTCGATTCTAAGGGGGACGTGGTAAGAGCCACTAATGAAAACACAAAGGAGGTGCTTTGAAAAGGGAAACACGGTGCTACCAGTCAATGAATCACACACACTGCTGGGCCTATCACCTGAGAAAATGAGAATCAAAAAGTCACAGGCTGGCAATTCTGCACTCCAACAATATTTACCATAGCCAACACTTGGAAGAAATGAAAATGTCCATCAACCGAGGAATGCACAAAGTAGAAGTGGTCCACGTACACAGTGGAAAATTACTCCAATAAAAAATAAAAATTACATTTAAAAATCCAACAAAAATAAGGAGACATCAGCTTGTGTGGGTTTGTCCAGGCACTCTCCACTCTAATTTTTAACCGAGAAACACCACAGGCCGCAAGGGCTTTTCCCTAGTTACCAGGGTGGGGAACATAGAAAGGCTGCTGCCCTCTGGCAGTTACCTGCAAAAGCAGCTTTAAAGCCCGTGCTAATGGTCATTTCATAGGAACAAGTACTGCAGAACTGTAAATGAAACTTGCCCTCAAAATGTCTTGAGGGAGGTAATGGCCAAAATATTTCAAATGGTGACACATACTTTAAGAAAACACTTTGAAGAAATAAGCTCTAATCATAGCTGGAAAAATAAAAAGGACATGTCTAAAAGCTCAATTTCAACGCATTATGAGACACATGCAAATTCAACCACAAAGAGGTATCAGCTCACACCACTCAGAATAACCATCAGCAAAAACTGCAAAGAATAAATGCTGAAGGTGCTGGGAAGAAATGCATACCCTCAACTTTATGTGGGACGTAACCTGGAAAGAGCCACTAAAGAGAACAGAATAGAGGTGCCTTTAAAAGGTAAACATTGAGCTACCATAGGATCCAGCAGACCTATTCCTGGACCTATAAACTAAGAAGACAGAATTGGAAGGACACAGGTATGCAAATCTGCATTGCATAGTATTACAAAAGCCAAGATACGGAAGTAACCAAAAAGTCCACCGACAGATGGGCGGACAAAGAAGAACTGCTACCTGTACAGATGGAATATGAGCTAGTGAAAAAATGAAACAATGCCATTTGCAGCACCATAGATGAGTCTAGACGTAATCACGCCACCTGTAGTAAGTGAGAAAGCAAAAGACACATATCCTATCATATCACTTTTAGGAGTTACTTAAAAATCGATACCAATGAAGATATTTCCACAGAGAGAGGCAATCGCAGATTCATTAAAAAACTTATGGTTCACCAAATAGAAAGGGATGAGGATTGGATACATTACCATATTGGGGTTAACAGAGATATACAAACCATGTGAAATATATAACCACCAAAGACGTACGGAAGACCAGGAGAAGACTACTCAACATTGTGCCATAACCTACATGGGAAAAGGATGCGAGGAAAAATAGATACCTGTATATGTGTGAAAGAACCACATCTTGCACACCTAGAGCAAACAAACCATTGTAATCAAATTTGCTGGGATAAAAAATAAAAAAGTAAATTACAAATATGAACAAGAAGTAATGAGACATAAACTTAAAGGGCTTTTTCCTGGCATATTCCATTCTAATATACAACCTAGAACACCATTTCCATTAAGGCTCTGTTTCCCTAGTAACCAAATTTGGTAAAGGAGAAATGCTGCCACCTTGTGGCCGTTTCCTGCAAGAGCAGCTTTAAAGTCACAGCTAATGGTCACTTAACATTCACAAGGACTCAGGGCTGTAAAGGACACCTGCCCTAAAAAATTGAGCTGAAGTAGGGAATGGACAAAAAAATTCAAAACAGGCAAATGTTTCAAGAAGAGATTATGAAGACTTAAGTTTTACTCACACACTTTTAAAAAAAAAGGAAAATGGATAAAAGCTCAACCTCAGGGTGTGTTAGACGCATGCAATCTAATCTACAAAAAGTTTCAACTTACATCAGTCGAATGACCATCAGCAAAAAGTCTATAAACAATAAATGCTGAAGGGGTTTTAGAGAACTGTGTACCCTCTACCTGCTGGTGAGACGTAAAACTGTAACAGCCAATAATGAGAACCGAAAGGAGCTGTGTTTAAAAGTAAAAATGGAGGTATCATTCAACCCAGCAGGCGCACCATTGGACCTCTCACCTGAGAAGACAAGAATGGAGAAGACACAGGCCGCAAAAGCTGCAGTGCAGCCTTATTCACAATAGCCAAGACAGTGAAGCAACCAAAATGTCCACCAACAGGTGAATGGATAAAGAAGAAGTGGTCCATGTACACAATGGAATATTAGCCATGGAAGACAATGAACCACTGCTCTTTGACGCACCACAAATGAGTCTGGAGATAATCACGAAACATGAAGTAACTCGGAAAGCAAAAGACCTGTATTCTATGATATCACCTATAGGCGTTATCTAATAACTGACACAAAGGAACATATTTCCACAGAGAAAGACACTCACAGATTTAGAAAACTATGCTCATCTAAAAGGAAAGGTGGAGTGAATGGATAAATTAAGATTAGTGTTACTATATGTATACAAACACATATTATATACATATCTCAAAAATACCGACCATACAGCAAGGAAGTCTGCGGAACCCTCTGTAATATTTTACATGGGAAGAGGATCTGTACTTGAATAGACATATATAATGTACAGATGAACCAGATTGTTTACACCTAGGAGAAACAATATTCTAAGCTTTACCCCAATTAAAAAAAATTTTAAAACCAAGAAGAAATAATGAGACATAAACTTATGGGGGTTTCTCCATGCACATTCCAATGTAATTTACAACCTAGGAACACGACTTCCAGAAAGGCTCTGCTGCCCTAGTAACCAGATTTGGGAATGGAGAAATGCTGCCTCCTTTAGGCCACTTCCCACAACAGCAGCTTTAAACACATTGTAAAGGTCACTAAATATTCACCAAACTTGCAGTTCGGGAAATGACACCTGCTCTCTAAAAAAAGTCTGAGGTGGAAAATCGACCAAAAAATTCAAAAGAGGGCAACCTTCCAAGAAGACAATATCAAGAGTTATAATGTACTCCCATTTGTTTCCTTTTTTTAACAGAAAAGAAAACGGCGGAGAAAAATGATGAGTTTTACGAATTTTCAAAGACATGCAAACCCAAATTACAAAACCCTATCAGCTCACAGCAGCCAGTAGGGGCATTGGCATAAATTCTGCAAACAATAAATGCTGAAGCGATTGTGGAGAAATGTGTACCCTCGATTCTAAAGGGGACGTAATAAGTGCCACTAATGAAAGCACAAAGAAGGTGCTTTGAAAAGGGAAAAACGGTGCTACCAGTCAGTCAATCACACCCACTGCTGGGCCTATCACCTGAGAAAATGAGAATCAAAAAGTCACAGGCTGGCAATCCTGCACTCCAACAATATTTACCATAGCCAACACTTGGAAGCAATGAAAATGTCCATCAACCGAGGAATGCACAATGTAGAAGTGGTCCATGTACACAGTAGAAAATTACTCCAATAAAAAATAAAAATTACATGTAAAAATCCAACAAAAATAAGGAGACATCAGCTTGTGTGGGTTTCTCCAGGCACACTCCACTCTAATTTTTAACCGAGAAACACCACAAGCCGCAAGGGCTTTTCCCCATTTACCAGGGTGGGGAAAATAGAAAGGCTGCTGCCCTCTGGCAGTTACCTGCAAAAGCAGCTTTAAAGCCTGTGCTAATGGTCATTTCATAGGAACAAGTACTGCAGAACTGTAAATGAAAACTGCCCTCAAAATGTCTTGAGGGAGGTAATGGCCAAAACATTTCAAAATGTGACACATACTTTAAGAGAACACTTTGAAGAACTAAGGGGTAATCACAGCTTGAAAAATAAATAGGACATGCCTTAAAGCTCAATTTCAACGGATTTTGAGGCACATGCGAATTCAACCACAAAGAGGTATCAGCTCACAATTGCCAGAGTAACCATCAGCAAGAAAACTACAAACAATAAATGCTGAAGGTGTTGTGGAGAAATGTATACCCTCAACTTCAAGTGGGACGTAAGTTGGAAAGGGCCACAGATGAGAACAGAAAGGAGGTGCCTTAAAAAGGTAAACATTGAGCTACCATATGACCTAGCAGGCCCACTCCTCGACCTATAATCTAAGAAGACAGAATTGGAAAGACACAGGCAGGCAAATCTGCATTGCACAGTATCACAATAGGCAAGATATGGAAGTAACCAAAAAGTCCACCAACAGATGGGTGGACACAGAAGAACTCCTCCATGTACAGATGGAATATTCGCTACTGAAAAAAATGAAACAATGCCATTTGCAGCACCATAGATGAGTCTAGACGTAATCACGCCCCCTGTAGTAAGTGAGAAAGCAAAAGACACATATCCTATCATATCACTTTTAGGAGTTACTTAAAAATTGATACCAATGAAGATATTTCCACAGAGAAAGGCAATCACAGATTCATTTAAAAAACTTAGGCTCACCAAAAAGAAAGGGATGAGGATTGGATACATTACCATATTGGGGTTAACAGAGATATACAAACCATGTGAAATATATAATCACCAAAGGCGTACGGAAGACCAGGAGAAGACTACTCAACATTCTGTCATAACCTAAATGGGAAAAGGATGCGAGGAAGAGTAGATACACATATATGTGTGAAAGAACCACATCTTGCACACCAAGAAGAAACAAACCATTGTAATCAAATTTGCTGGGATAAAAAATAAAAAGTAAATTACAAATATGAACAAGAAGTAATGAGACATAAACTTAAAGGGCTTTTTCCTGGCACATTCCATTTTAATTTACAACCTAGAACACCACTTCCATTAAGGCTCTGTTTCCCTAGTAACCAAATTTGGTAAAGGAGAAATGCTGCCACCTTGTGGCCGTTTCCTGCAAGAGCAGCTTTAAAGTCACAGCTAATGGTCACTTAACATTCACAAAGACTCAGGGCTGTAAAGGACACCTGCCCTAAAATATTGTGCTGAAGTAGGGAATGGACAAAAAAATTCAAAACAGGCAAATGTTTCAAGAAGAGATTATGAAGAGTTAAGTTTTACTCACACTCTTTTTTTAAAAAAAAGGAACATGGATAAAAGCTCAACCTCAGGGAGTGTTAGACGCATGCAATCTAATCTACAAAAAGTTTCAACTTACACCAGTCGACTGACCATCAGCAAAGTCTACAAAAAATAAATGCTGAAGGGGTTTTACAGAACTGTGTACCCTCAACCTGCTGGTGAGACGTAAAAGGATAACAGCCAATAATGAGAACAGAAAGGAGCTGTGTTTAAAAGTAAAAATGTAGGTACCATTCAGTCCAGCAGGCGCACCATTGGACCTCTCACCTGAGAAGACAAGAATCGAGAAGACACAGGCCGCAAAAGCTGCAGTGCAGCCTTATTCACAATAGCCAAGACAGTGAAGCAACCAAAATGTCCACCAACAGGTGAATGGATAAAAAGAAGAAGTGGTCCATATACACAATGGAATATTAGCCATGGAAAACAATGAACCATTGCTCTCTGAGGAAGCACAAATGAGTCTGGAGATAATCATGAATCATGAGGTAAGTCGGAAAGCAAAAGACCTATATTCTATGATATCACTTATAGGCGTTATCTAATAACTGACACAAATGAACATATTTCCACAGAGATAGACACTCACAGACTTAGAAAAAAAACTATGCTCATCTAAAAGGAAAGGTGGGGGGAATGGATAAATTAAGATTAGTGTTACTATATGTATACAAACACATATTATATACATATCTCAAAACTACCGACCATATAGCAAGGGAGGTCTGCGGAACCCTGTGTAACATTTTACATGGGAAGAGGATCTGTACTTGAATAGACATATATAATCTACAAATGAACCAGATTGTGTACACCTAGGACAAACAATATTCTAAGCTTTACTCCAATTTAAAAAAAATTTTATACCAAGAAGAAATAATGAGACATAAACTTATGGGCTTTTCTCCATGCACATTCCAACGTAATTTACAACCTAGGAACACGACTTCCAGAAAGGCTCTGCTGCCCTAGTACCCAGATTTGAGAATGGAGAAATGCTGCCTGCTTGAGGCCACTTCCCACAAATCAGCTTTAAACCCATTGCTAAAGGTCAATAAATATTCACCAAACTTGCAGTTAGGTAAATGACACCTGCTCTCTAAAAAAATTCTGGGGTGGAAAATTGACCAAAAAGTTCAAAAGAGGGCACCCTTCCAAGAAGAACATATCAAGAGTTATATTGTACTCCCAATTGTTTCCTTTTTTTAACAGAAAAGAAAACGGCGGAGAAAAATGATGAGTTTTACGAATTTTCAGAGACATGCAAACCCAAATTACAAAAACCTATCAGCTCACAGCAGCCAGAAGGGCCATTAGCATAAATGCTGCAAACAATAAATGCTGAAACGATTGTGGAGAAATGTGTACCCTCGATTCTAAAGGGGACGTGGTAAGTGCCACTAATGAAAACACAAAGAAGGTGCTTTGAAAACGGAAACACGGTGCTACCAGTCAGTCAATCACAACCACTGCTTGGCCTATCACCTGAGAAAATGAGAATCAAAAAGTCACAGGCTGGCAATCCTGCACTCCAACAATATTTACCATAGCCAACTCTTGGAAGCAATGAAAATGTCCATCAACCGAGGAATGCACAAAGTAGAAGTGGTCCACGTACACAGTGGAAAATTACTCCAATAAAAAATAAAACTTACATTTAAAAATCCAACGAAAGTAAGGAGACATCAGCTTGTGTGGGTTTGTCCAGGCACACTCCACGCTAATTTATAACCGAGAAACACCACAGGCTGCAAGGGCTTTTCCCGAGTTACCAGCGTGGGGAACATAGAAAGGCTGCTGCCCTCTGGCAGTTACCTGCAAAAACAGCTTTAAGCCTGTGCTAATGGTCATTTCATAGGAACAAGTTCTGCAGAACTGTAAATGAAACTTGCCCTCAAAATATCTTGAGGGAGGTAATGGCCAATACATTTCAAAATGTGACACATACTTTAAGAGAACACTTTGAAGAACTAAGGGGTAATCACAGCTTGAAAAATAAAAAATGAAATGCCTTCAAGCTCATTTTCAATGGATTATGAGGCACGTGCGAATTCAACCACAAAGAGGTATCAGATCACACTTGTCAGAATAACCACCAGCAAGAAAACTACGAACAATAAATGCTGAAGGTGTTGTAGAGAAATGCATACCCTCAACTTCAAGGGGGACGTAACTTGGAAAGGGCCACGAACTAGAACAGAATGGAGGTGCCTTAAAAAGGTAAACATTGAGCTACCATATGATGCAGCAGGCCCACTCCTCGACCTATAATCTAAGAGGAGAGAATTGGAAAGACAGAGGCAGGAAATCTGCATTGCACAGTATTACAATAGCCAAGTTATGGAAGTAACCAAAAAGGCCACCAACAGATGGATGGACAAAGAAGAACTCCTCCATGTACAGATGGAATATTCGCTAGTGAAAAAAATGAAACAATGCCATTTGCAGCACCATAGATGAGTCTAGACGTAATCATGCCACCTGTAGTAAGTGAGAAAGCAAAAGACACATATCCTATCATACCACTTTTAGGAGTTACTTAAAAATTGATACCAATGAAGATATTTCAACAGAGAGAGGCAATCGCAGATTCATTTGAAAACTTATGGTTCACCAAATAGAAAGGGATGAGGATTGGATAGATTACCATATTGGGGTTAACAGAGATATACAAACCATGTGAAATGTATAACCACCAAAGACGTACGGAAGACCAGGAGAAGACTACTCAACATTCTGTCATAACCTAAATGGGAAAAGGATGCGAGGAAGAATAGATACACATATATGTGTGAAAGAACCACATCTTGCACACCAAGAAGAAACAAACCATTGTAATCAAATTTGCTGGGATAAAAAATAAAAAGTAAATTACAAATATGAACAAGAAGTAATGAGACATAAACTTAAAGGGCTTTTTCCTGGCACATTCCATTTTAATTTACAACCTAGAACACCACTTCCATTAAGGCTCTGTTTCCCTAGTAACCAAATTTGGTAAAGGAGAAATGCTGCCACCTTGTGGCCGTTTCCTGCAAGAGCAGCTTTAAAGTCACAGCTAATGGTCACTTAACATTCACAAAGACTCAGGGCTGTAAGGACGCCTGCCCTAAAAAATTGTGCTGAAGTAGGGAATGGACAAAAAATTTCAAAACAGGCAAATGTTTCAAGAAGAGAATATGAAGAGTTACGTTTTACTGACGCTCTTTAAAAAAAAAAGGAAAATGGATAAAAGCTCAACCTCAGGGAGTGTTAGACCCATGCAATCTAATCTACAAAAAGTTTTCAACTTACACCAATCGACTGACCATCAGCAAAAAGTCTACGAACAATAAATGCTGAAGGGGTTTTAGAGAACTGTGAACCCTCTACCTGCTGTTGAGACGTAAAAGGGTAACAGCCAATAATGAGAATAGAAAGGAGCTGTGATTAAAAGTAAAAATGGAGGTACCATTCAATCCAGCAGGCACACCATTGGACCTCTCACCTGAGAAGACAAGAATCGAGAAGACACAGGCCGCAAAAGCTGCAGTGCAGCCTTATTCACAATAGCCAAGACCGTGAAGCAATCAAAATATCCAACAAGAGGTGAATGGATAAAGAAGAAGTGGTCCATGTACACAATGGAATATTAGCCATGGAAAACAATGAACCATTGCTCTCTGAGGCACCACAAATGAGTGTGGAGATAATCACGAAACATGAGGTAAGTCCAAAAGCAAAAGACCTATATTCTATGATATCACTTATAGGCGTTATCTAATAACTGACACAAATGAACATATTTCCACAGAGAAAGACACTCACAGACTTAGAAAACAAACTATGCTCATCTAAAAGGAAAGGTGGAGTGAATGGATAAATTAAGATTAGTGTTACTATATGTATACAAACACATATTATATACATATCTCAAAAAGACCGACCATATAGCAAGGGAGGTCTGCGGAACATTCTGTAACATTTTACATGGGAAGAGGATCTGTACTTGAATAGACATATATAATCTACAAATGAACCAGATTGTGTACACCTAGGACAAACAATATTCTAAGCTTTACCACAATTAAAAAAATTTTTAAAACCAAGAAGAAATAATGAGACATAAACTTATGGGGGTTTCTCCATGCACATTCCAATGTAATTTACAACCTAGGAACACGACTTCCAGAAAGGCTCTGCTGCTCTAGAAACCAGATTTGGGAATGGAGAAATGCTGCCTGCTTGAGGCCACTTCCCACAACAGCAGCTTTAAACCCATTTCTAAAGGTCAATAAATATTCACCAAACTTGCAGTTCGGGAAATGACACCTGCTCTCTAAAAAAACTCTGGGGTGGAAAATCGACCAAAAAATTCAAAAGAGGGCAACCTTCTAAGAAGACAGTTTCCAGAGTTATAATGTACTCCCATTTGTTTCCTTTTTGTAACAGAAAAGAAAACGGCGGAGAAAAATAATGAGTTTTACGAATTTTCAAATACATGCAAACCCAAATTACAAAAACCTATCAGCTCACAGCAGCCAGTAGGGCCATTAGCATAAATGCTGCAAACAATAAATGCTGAAGCGATTGTGGAGAAATGCGTACCCTCGATTCTAAGGGGGACGTGGTAAGAGCCACTAATGAAAACACAAAGGAGGTGCTTTGAAAAGGGAAACACGGTGCTACCAGTCAATGAATCACACACACTGCTGGGCCTATCACCTGAGAAAATGAGAATCAAAAAGTCACAGGCTGGCAATTCTGCACTCCAACAATATTTACCATAGCCAACACTTGGAAGAAATGAAAATGTCCATCAACCGAGGAATGCACAAAGTAGAAGTGGTCCACGTACACAGTGGAAAATTACTCCAATAAAAAATAAAAATTACATTTAAAAATCCAACAAAAATAAGGAGACATCAGCTTGTGTGGGTTTGTCCAGGCACTCTCCACTCTAATTTTTAACCGAGAAACACCACAGGCCGCAAGGGCTTTTCCCTAGTTACCAGGGTGGGGAACATAGAAAGGCTGCTGCCCTCTGGCAGTTACCTGCAAAAGCAGCTTTAAAGCCCGTGCTAATGGTCATTTCATAGGAACAAGTACTGCAGAACTGTAAATGAAACTTGCCCTCAAAATGTCTTGAGGGAGGTAATGGCCAAAATATTTCAAATGGTGACACATACTTTAAGAAAACACTTTGAAGAAATAAGCTCTAATCATAGCTGGAAAAATAAAAAGGACATGTCTAAAAGCTCAATTTCAACGCATTATGAGACACATGCAAATTCAACCACAAAGAGGTATCAGCTCACACCACTCAGAATAACCATCAGCAAAAACTGCAAAGAATAAATGCTGAAGGTGCTGGGAAGAAATGCATACCCTCAACTTTATGTGGGACGTAACCTGGAAAGAGCCACTAAAGAGAACAGAATAGAGGTGCCTTTAAAAGGTAAACATTGAGCTACCATAGGATCCAGCAGACCTATTCCTGGACCTATAAACTAAGAAGACAGAATTGGAAGGACACAGGTATGCAAATCTGCATTGCATAGTATTACAAAAGCCAAGATACGGAAGTAACCAAAAAGTCCACCGACAGATGGGCGGACAAAGAAGAACTGCTACCTGTACAGATGGAATATGAGCTAGTGAAAAAATGAAACAATGCCATTTGCAGCACCATAGATGAGTCTAGACGTAATCACGCCACCTGTAGTAAGTGAGAAAGCAAAAGACACATATCCTATCATATCACTTTTAGGAGTTACTTAAAAATCGATACCAATGAAGATATTTCCACAGAGAGAGGCAATCGCAGATTCATTAAAAAACTTATGGTTCACCAAATAGAAAGGGATGAGGATTGGATACATTACCATATTGGGGTTAACAGAGATATACAAACCATGTGAAATATATAACCACCAAAGACGTACGGAAGACCAGGAGAAGACTACTCAACATTGTGCCATAACCTACATGGGAAAAGGATGCGAGGAAAAATAGATACCTGTATATGTGTGAAAGAACCACATCTTGCACACCTAGAGCAAACAAACCATTGTAATCAAATTTGCTGGGATAAAAAATAAAAAAGTAAATTACAAATATGAACAAGAAGTAATGAGACATAAACTTAAAGGGCTTTTTCCTGGCATATTCCATTCTAATATACAACCTAGAACACCATTTCCATTAAGGCTCTGTTTCCCTAGTAACCAAATTTGGTAAAGGAGAAATGCTGCCACCTTGTGGCCGTTTCCTGCAAGAGCAGCTTTAAAGTCACAGCTAATGGTCACTTAACATTCACAAGGACTCAGGGCTGTAAAGGACACCTGCCCTAAAAAATTGAGCTGAAGTAGGGAATGGACAAAAAAATTCAAAACAGGCAAATGTTTCAAGAAGAGATTATGAAGACTTAAGTTTTACTCACACACTTTTAAAAAAAAAAGGAAAATGGATAAAAGCTCAACCTCAGGGTGTGTTAGACGCATGCAATCTAATCTACAAAAAGTTTCAACTTACATCAGTCGAATGACCATCAGCAAAAAGTCTATAAACAATAAATGCTGAAGGGGTTTTAGAGAACTGTGTACCCTCTACCTGCTGGTGAGACGTAAAACTGTAACAGCCAATAATGAGAACCGAAAGGAGCTGTGTTTAAAAGTAAAAATGGAGGTATCATTCAACCCAGCAGGCGCACCATTGGACCTCTCACCTGAGAAGACAAGAATGGAGAAGACACAGGCCGCAAAAGCTGCAGTGCAGCCTTATTCACAATAGCCAAGACAGTGAAGCAACCAAAATGTCCACCAACAGGTGAATGGATAAAGAAGAAGTGGTCCATGTACACAATGGAATATTAGCCATGGAAGACAATGAACCACTGCTCTTTGACGCACCACAAATGAGTCTGGAGATAATCACGAAACATGAAGTAACTCGGAAAGCAAAAGACCTGTATTCTATGATATCACCTATAGGCGTTATCTAATAACTGACACAAAGGAACATATTTCCACAGAGAAAGACACTCACAGATTTAGAAAACTATGCTCATCTAAAAGGAAAGGTGGAGTGAATGGATAAATTAAGATTAGTGTTACTATATGTATACAAACACATATTATATACATATCTCAAAAAGACCGACCATACAGCAAGGAAGTCTGCGGAACCCTCTGTAATATTTTACATGGGAAGAGGATCTGTACTTGAATAGACATATATAATGTACAGATGAACCAGATTGTTTACACCTAGGAGAAACAATATTCTAAGCTTTACCCCAATTAAAAAAAATTTTAAAACCAAGAAGAAATAATGAGACATAAACTTATGGGGGTTTCTCCATGCACATTCCAATGTAATTTACAACCTAGGAACACGACTTCCAGAAAGGCTCTGCTGCCCTAGTAACCAGATTTGGGAATGGAGAAATGCTGCCTCCTTTAGGCCACTTCCCACAACAGCAGCTTTAAACACATTGTAAAGGTCACTAAATATTCACCAAACTTGCAGTTCGGGAAATGACACCTGCTCTCTAAAAAAAGTCTGAGGTGGAAAATCGACCAAAAAATTCAAAAGAGGGCAACCTTCCAAGAAGACAATATCAAGAGTTATAATGTACTCCCATTTGTTTCCTTTTTTTAACAGAAAAGAAAACGGCGGAGAAAAATGATGAGTTTTACGAATTTTCAAAGACATGCAAACCCAAATTACAAAACCCTATCAGCTCACAGCAGCCAGTAGGGGCATTGGCATAAATTCTGCAAACAATAAATGCTGAAGCGATTGTGGAGAAATGTGTACCCTCGATTCTAAAGGGGACGTAATAAGTGCCACTAATGAAAGCACAAAGAAGGTGCTTTGAAAAGGGAAAAACGGTGCTACCAGTCAGTCAATCACACCCACTGCTGGGCCTATCACCTGAGAAAATGAGAATCAAAAAGTCACAGGCTGGCAATCCTGCACTCCAACAATATTTACCATAGCCAACACTTGGAAGCAATGAAAATGTCCATCAACCGAGGAATGCACAATGTAGAAGTGGTCCATGTACACAGTAGAAAATTACTCCAATAAAAAATAAAAATTACATGTAAAAATCCAACAAAAATAAGGAGACATCAGCTTGTGTGGGTTTCTCCAGGCACACTCCACTCTAATTTTTAACCGAGAAACACCACAAGCCGCAAGGGCTTTTCCCCATTTACCAGGGTGGGGAAAATAGAAAGGCTGCTGCCCTCTGGCAGTTACCTGCAAAAGCAGCTTTAAAGCCTGTGCTAATGGTCATTTCATAGGAACAAGTACTGCAGAACTGTAAATGAAAACTGCCCTCAAAATGTCTTGAGGGAGGTAATGGCCAAAACATTTCAAAATGTGACACATACTTTAAGAGAACACTTTGAAGAACTAAGGGGTAATCACAGCTTGAAAAATAAATAGGACATGCCTTAAAGCTCAATTTCAACGGATTTTGAGGCACATGCGAATTCAACCACAAAGAGGTATCAGCTCACAATTGCCAGAGTAACCATCAGCAAGAAAACTACAAACAATAAATGCTGAAGGTGTTGTGGAGAAATGTATACCCTCAACTTCAAGTGGGACGTAAGTTGGAAAGGGCCACAGATGAGAACAGAAAGGAGGTGCCTTAAAAAGGTAAACATTGAGCTACCATATGACCTAGCAGGCCCACTCCTCGACCTATAATCTAAGAAGACAGAATTGGAAAGACACAGGCAGGCAAATCTGCATTGCACAGTATCACAATAGGCAAGATATGGAAGTAACCAAAAAGTCCACCAACAGATGGGTGGACACAGAAGAACTCCTCCATGTACAGATGGAATATTCGCTACTGAAAAAAATGAAACAATGCCATTTGCAGCACCATAGATGAGTCTAGACGTAATCACGCCCCCTGTAGTAAGTGAGAAAGCAAAAGACACATATCCTATCATATCACTTTTAGGAGTTACTTAAAAATTGATACCAATGAAGATATTTCCACAGAGAAAGGCAATCACAGATTCATTTAAAAAACTTAGGCTCACCAAAAAGAAAGGGATGAGGATTGGATACATTACCATATTGGGGTTAACAGAGATATACAAACCATGTGAAATATATAATCACCAAAGGCGTACGGAAGACCAGGAGAAGACTACTCAACATTCTGTCATAACCTAAATGGGAAAAGGATGCGAGGAAGAGTAGATACACATATATGTGTGAAAGAACCACATCTTGCACACCAAGAAGAAACAAACCATTGTAATCAAATTTGCTGGGATAAAAAATAAAAAGTAAATTACAAATATGAACAAGAAGTAATGAGACATAAACTTAAAGGGCTTTTTCCTGGCACATTCCATTTTAATTTACAACCTAGAACACCACTTCCATTAAGGCTCTGTTTCCCTAGTAACCAAATTTGGTAAAGGAGAAATGCTGCCACCTTGTGGCCGTTTCCTGCAAGAGCAGCTTTAAAGTCACAGCTAATGGTCACTTAACATTCACAAAGACTCAGGGCTGTAAAGGACACCTGCCCTAAAATATTGTGCTGAAGTAGGGAATGGACAAAAAAATTCAAAACAGGCAAATGTTTCAAGAAGAGATTATGAAGAGTTAAGTTTTACTCACACTCTTTTTTTAAAAAAAAGGAACATGGATAAAAGCTCAACCTCAGGGAGTGTTAGACGCATGCAATCTAATCTACAAAAAGTTTCAACTTACACCAGTCGACTGACCATCAGCAAAAAGTCTACAAAAAATAAATGCTGAAGGGGTTTTACAGAACTGTGTACCCTCAACCTGCTGGTGAGACGTAAAAGGATAACAGCCAATAATGAGAACAGAAAGGAGCTGTGTTTAAAAGTAAAAATGTAGGTACCATTCAGTCCAGCAGGCGCACCATTGGACCTCTCACCTGAGAAGACAAGAATCGAGAAGACACAGGCCGCAAAAGCTGCAGTGCAGCCTTATTCACAATAGCCAAGACCGTGAAGCAACCAAAATGTCCACCAACAGGTGAATGGATAAAAAGAAGAAGTGGTCCATATACACAATGGAATATTAGCCATGGAAAACAATGAACCATTGCTCTCTGAGGAAGCACAAATGAGTCTGGAGATAATCATGAATCATGAGGTAAGTCGGAAAGCAAAAGACCTATATTCTATGATATCACTTATAGGCGTTATCTAATAACTGACACAAATGAACATATTTCCACAGAGATAGACACTCACAGATTAGAAAAAAAACTATGCTCATCTAAAAGGAAAGGTGGGGGGAATGGATAAATTAAGATTAGTGTTACTATATGTATACAAACACATATTATATACATATCTCAAAACTACCGACCATATAGCAAGGGAGGTCTGCGGAACCCTGTGTAACATTTTACATGGGAAGAGGATCTGTACTTGAATAGACATATATAATCTACAAATGAACCAGATTGTGTACACCTAGGACAAACAATATTCTAAGCTTTACTCCAATTTAAAAAAAATTTTATACCAAGAAGAAATAATGAGACATAAACTTATGGGCTTTTCTCCATGCACATTCCAACGTAATTTACAACCTAGGAACACGACTTCCAGAAAGGCTCTGCTGCCCTAGTACCCAGATTTGAGAATGGAGAAATGCTGCCTGCTTGAGGCCACTTCCCACAAATCAGCTTTAAACCCATTGCTAAAGGTCAATAAATATTCACCAAACTTGCAGTTAGGTAAATGACACCTGCTCTCTAAAAAAATTCTGGGGTGGAAAATTGACCAAAAAGTTCAAAAGAGGGCACCCTTCCAAGAAGAACATATCAAGAGTTATATTGTACTCCCAATTGTTTCCTTTTTTTAACAGAAAAGAAAACGGCGGAGAAAAATGATGAGTTTTACGAATTTTCAGAGACATGCAAACCCAAATTACAAAAACCTATCAGCTCACAGCAGCCAGAAGGGCCATTAGCATAAATGCTGCAAACAATAAATGCTGAAACGATTGTGGAGAAATGTGTACCCTCGATTCTAAAGGGGACGTGGTAAGTGCCACTAATGAAAACACAAAGAAGGTGCTTTGAAAACGGAAACACGGTGCTACCAGTCAGTCAATCACAACCACTGCTTGGCCTATCACCTGAGAAAATGAGAATCAAAAAGTCACAGGCTGGCAATCCTGCACTCCAACAATATTTACCATAGCCAACTCTTGGAAGCAATGAAAATGTCCATCAACCGAGGAATGCACAAAGTAGAAGTGGTCCACGTACACAGTGGAAAATTACTCCAATAAAAAATAAAACTTACATTTAAAAATCCAACGAAAGTAAGGAGACATCAGCTTGTGTGGGTTTGTCCAGGCACACTCCACGCTAATTTATAACCGAGAAACACCACAGGCTGCAAGGGCTTTTCCCGAGTTACCAGCGTGGGGAACATAGAAAGGCTGCTGCCCTCTGGCAGTTACCTGCAAAAACAGCTTTAAGCCTGTGCTAATGGTCATTTCATAGGAACAAGTTCTGCAGAACTGTAAATGAAACTTGCCCTCAAAATATCTTGAGGGAGGTAATGGCCAATACATTTCAAAATGTGACACATACTTTAAGAGAACACTTTGAAGAACTAAGGGGTAATCACAGCTTGAAAAATAAAAAATGAAATGCCTTCAAGCTCATTTTCAATGGATTATGAGGCACGTGCGAATTCAACCACAAAGAGGTATCAGATCACACTTGTCAGAATAACCACCAGCAAGAAAACTACAAACAATAAATGCTGAAGGTGTTGTAGAGAAATGCATACCCTCAACTTCAAGGGGGACGTAACTTGGAAAGGGCCACGAACTAGAACAGAATGGAGGTGCCTTAAAAAGGTAAACATTGAGCTACCATATGATGCAGCAGGCCCACTCCTCGACCTATAATCTAAGAGGAGAGAATTGGAAAGACAGAGGCAGGAAATCTGCATTGCACAGTATTACAATAGCCAAGTTATGGAAGTAACCAAAAAGGCCACCAACAGATGGATGGACAAAGAAGAACTCCTCCATGTACAGATGGAATATTCGCTAGTGAAAAAAATGAAACAATGCCATTTGCAGCACCATAGATGAGTCTAGACGTAATCATGCCACCTGTAGTAAGTGAGAAAGCAAAAGAAACATATCCTATCATACCACTTTTAGGAGTTACTTAAAAATTGATACCAATGAAGATATTTCAACAGAGAGAGGCAATCGCAGATTCATTTGAAAACTTATGGTTCACCAAATAGAAAGGGATGAGGATTGGATAGATTACCATATTGGGGTTAACAGAGATATACAAACCATGTGAAATGTATAACCACCAAAGACGTACGGAAGACCAGGAGAAGACTACTCAACATTCTGTCATAACCTAAATGGGAAAAGGATGCGAGGAAGAATAGATACACATATATGTGTGAAAGAACCACATCTTGCACACCAAGAAGAAACAAACCATTGTAATCAAATTTGCTGGGATAAAAAATAAAAAGTAAATTACAAATATGAACAAGAAGTAATGAGACATAAACTTAAAGGGCTTTTTCCTGGCACATTCCATTTTAATTTACAACCTAGAACACCACTTCCATTAAGGCTCTGTTTCCCTAGTAACCAAATTTGGTAAAGGAGAAATGCTGCCACCTTGTGGCCGTTTCCTGCAAGAGCAGCTTTAAAGTCACAGCTAATGGTCACTTAACATTCACAAAGACTCAGGGCTGTAAGGACGCCTGCCCTAAAAAATTGTGCTGAAGTAGGGAATGGACAAAAAATTTCAAAACAGGCAAATGTTTCAAGAAGAGAATATGAAGAGTTACGTTTTACTGACGCTCTTTAAAAAAAAAAGGAAAATGGATAAAAGCTCAACCTCAGGGAGTGTTAGACCCATGCAATCTAATCTACAAAAAGTTTTCAACTTACACCAATCGACTGACCATCAGCAAAAAGTCTACGAACAATAAATGCTGAAGGGGTTTTAGAGAACTGTGAACCCTCTACCTGCTGTTGAGACGTAAAAGGGTAACAGCCAATAATGAGAATAGAAAGGAGCTGTGATTAAAAGTAAAAATGGAGGTACCATTCAATCCAGCAGGCACACCATTGGACCTCTCACCTGAGAAGACAAGAATCGAGAAGACACAGGCCGCAAAAGCTGCAGTGCAGCCTTATTCACAATAGCCAAGACCGTGAAGCAATCAAAATATCCAACAAGAGGTGAATGGATAAAGAAGAAGTGGTCCATGTACACAATGGAATATTAGCCATGGAAAACAATGAACCATTGCTCTCTGAGGCACCACAAATGAGTCTGGAGATAATCACGAAACATGAGGTAAGTCCAAAAGCAAAAGACCTATATTCTATGATATCACTTATAGGCGTTATCTAATAACTGACACAAATGAACATATTTCCACAGAGAAAGACACTCACAGACTTAGAAAACAAACTATGCTCATCTAAAAGGAAAGGTGGAGTGAATGGATAAATTAAGATTAGTGTTACTATATGTATACAAACACATATTATATACATATCTCAAAAAGACCGACCATATAGCAAGGGAGGTCTGCGGAACATTCTGTAACATTTTACATGGGAAGAGGATCTGTACTTGAATAGACATATATAATCTACAAATGAACCAGATTGTGTACACCTAGGACAAACAATATTCTAAGCTTTACCACAATTAAAAAAATTTTTAAAACCAAGAAGAAATAATGAGACATAAACTTATGGGGGTTTCTCCATGCACATTCCAATGTAATTTACAACCTAGGAACACGACTTCCAGAAAGGCTCTGCTGCTCTAGAAACCAGATTTGGGAATGGAGAAATGCTGCCTGCTTGAGGCCACTTCCCACAACAGCAGCTTTAAACCCATTTCTAAAGGTCAATAAATATTCACCAAACTTGCAGTTCGGGAAATGACACCTGCTCTCTAAAAAAACTCTGGGGTGGAAAATCGACCAAAAAATTCAAAAGAGGGCAACCTTCTAAGAAGACAATTTGAAGAGTTATAATGTACTCCCATTTGTTTCCTTTTTGTAACAGAAAAGAAAACGGCGGAGAAAAATAATGAGTTTTACGAATTTTCAAATACATGCAAACCCAAATTACAAAAACCTATCAGCTCACAGCAGCCAGTAGGGCCATTAGCATAAATGCTGCAAACAATAAATGCTGAAGCGATTGTGGAGAAATGCGTACCCTCGATTCTAAGGGGGACGTGGTAAGAGCCACTAATGAAAACACAAAGGAGGTGCTTTGAAAAGGGAAACACGGTGCTACCAGTCAATGAATCACACACACTGCTGGGCCTATCACCTGAGAAAATGAGAATCAAAAAGTCACAGGCTGGCAATTCTGCACTCCAACAATATTTACCATAGCCAACACTTGGAAGAAATGAAAATGTCCATCAACCGAGGAATGCACAAAGTAGAAGTGGTCCACGTACACAGTGGAAAATTACTCCAATAAAAAATAAAAATTACATTTAAAAATCCAACAAAAATAAGGAGACATCAGCTTGTGTGGGTTTGTCCAGGCACTCTCCACTCTAATTTTTAACCGAGAAACACCACAGGCCGCAAGGGCTTTTCCCTAGTTACCAGGGTGGGGAACATAGAAAGGCTGCTGCCCTCTGGCAGTTACCTGCAAAAGCAGCTTTAAAGCCCGTGCTAATGGTCATTTCATAGGAACAAGTACTGCAGAACTGTAAATGAAACTTGCCCTCAAAATGTCTTGAGGGAGGTAATGGCCAAAATATTTCAAATGGTGACACATACTTTAAGAAAACACTTTGAAGAAATAAGCTCTAATCATAGCTGGAAAAATAAAAAGGACATGTCTAAAAGCTCAATTTCAACGCATTATGAGACACATGCAAATTCAACCACAAAGAGGTATCAGCTCACACCACTCAGAATAACCATCAGCAAAAACTGCAAAGAATAAATGCTGAAGGTGCTGGGAAGAAATGCATACCCTCAACTTTATGTGGGACGTAACCTGGAAAGAGCCACTAAAGAGAACAGAATAGAGGTGCCTTTAAAAGGTAAACATTGAGCTACCATAGGATCCAGCAGACCTATTCCTGGACCTATAAACTAAGAAGACAGAATTGGAAGGACACAGGTATGCAAATCTGCATTGCATAGTATTACAAAAGCCAAGATACGGAAGTAACCAAAAAGTCCACCGACAGATGGGCGGACAAAGAAGAACTGCTACCTGTACAGATGGAATATGAGCTAGTGAAAAAATGAAACAATGCCATTTGCAGCACCATAGATGAGTCTAGACGTAATCACGCCACCTGTAGTAAGTGAGAAAGCAAAAGACACATATCCTATCATATCACTTTTAGGAGTTACTTAAAAATCGATACCAATGAAGATATTTCCACAGAGAGAGGCAATCGCAGATTCATTAAAAAACTTATGGTTCACCAAATAGAAAGGGATGAGGATTGGATACATTACCATATTGGGGTTAACAGAGATATACAAACCATGTGAAATATATAACCACCAAAGACGTACGGAAGACCAGGAGAAGACTACTCAACATTGTGCCATAACCTACATGGGAAAAGGATGCGAGGAAAAATAGATACCTGTATATGTGTGAAAGAACCACATCTTGCACACGTAGAGCAAACAAACCATTGTAATCAAATTTGCTGGGATAAAAAATAAAAAAGTAAATTACAAATATGAACAAGAAGTAATGAGACATAAACTTAAAGGGCTTTTTCCTGGCATATTCCATTCTAATATACAACCTAGAACACCATTTCCATTAAGGCTCTGTTTCCCTAGTAACCAAATTTGGTAAAGGAGAAATGCTGCCACCTTGTGGCCGTTTCCTGCAAGAGCAGCTTTAAAGTCACAGCTAATGGTCACTTAACATTCACAAGGACTCAGGGCTGTAAAGGACACCTGCCCTAAAAAATTGAGCTGAAGTAGGGAATGGACAAAAAAATTCAAAACAGGCAAATGTTTCAAGAAGAGATTATGAAGACTTAAGTTTTACTCACACACTTTTAAAAAAAAAGGAAAATGGATAAAAGCTCAACCTCAGGGTGTGTTAGACGCATGCAATCTAATCTACAAAAAGTTTCAACTTACATCAGTCGAATGACCATCAGCAAAAAGTCTATAAACAATAAATGCTGAAGGGGTTTTAGAGAACTGTGTACCCTCTACCTGCTGGTGAGACGTAAAACTGTAACAGCCAATAATGAGAACCGAAAGGAGCTGTGTTTAAAAGTAAAAATGGAGGTATCATTCAACCCAGCAGGCGCACCATTGGACCTCTCACCTGAGAAGACAAGAATGGAGAAGACACAGGCCGCAAAAGCTGCAGTGCAGCCTTATTCACAATAGCCAAGACAGTGAAGCAACCAAAATGTCCACCAACAGGTGAATGGATAAAGAAGAAGTGGTCCATGTACACAATGGAATATTAGCCATGGAAGACAATGAACCACTGCTCTTTGACGCACCACAAATGAGTCTGGAGATAATCACGAAACATGAAGTAACTCGGAAAGCAAAAGACCTGTATTCTATGATATCACCTATAGGCGTTATCTAATAACTGACACAAAGGAACATATTTCCACAGAGAAAGACACTCACAGATTTAGAAAACTATGCTCATCTAAAAGGAAAGGTGGAGTGAATGGATAAATTAAGATTAGTGTTACTATATGTATACAAACACATATTATATACATATCTCAAAAAGACCGACCATACAGCAAGGAAGTCTGCGGAACCCTCTGTAATATTTTACATGGGAAGAGGATCTGTACTTGAATAGACATATATAATGTACAGATGAACCAGATTGTTTACACCTAGGAGAAACAATATTCTAAGCTTTACCCCAATTAAAAAAAATTTTAAAACCAAGAAGAAATAATGAGACATAAACTTATGGGGGTTTCTCCATGCACATTCCAATGTAATTTACAACCTAGGAACACGACTTCCAGAAAGGCTCTGCTGCCCTAGTAACCAGATTTGGGAATGGAGAAATGCTGCCTCCTTTAGGCCACTTCCCACAACAGCAGCTTTAAACACATTGTAAAGGTCACTAAATATTCACCAAACTTGCAGTTCGGGAAATGACACCTGCTCTCTAAAAAAAGTCTGAGGTGGAAAATCGACCAAAAAATTCAAAAGAGGGCAACCTTCCAAGAAGACAATATCAAGAGTTATAATGTACTCCCATTTGTTTCCTTTTTTTAACAGAAAAGAAAACGGCGGAGAAAAATGATGAGTTTTACGAATTTTCAAAGACATGCAAACCCAAATTACAAAACCCTATCAGCTCACAGCAGCCAGTAGGGGCATTGGCATAAATTCTGCAAACAATAAATGCTGAAGCGATTGTGGAGAAATGTGTACCCTCGATTCTAAAGGGGACGTAATAAGTGCCACTAATGAAAGCACAAAGAAGGTGCTTTGAAAAGGGAAAAACGGTGCTACCAGTCAGTCAATCACACCCACTGCTGGGCCTATCACCTGAGAAAATGAGAATCAAAAAGTCACAGGCTGGCAATCCTGCACTCCAACAATATTTACCATAGCCAACACTTGGAAGCAATGAAAATGTCCATCAACCGAGGAATGCACAATGTAGAAGTGGTCCATGTACACAGTAGAAAATTACTCCAATAAAAAATAAAAATTACATGTAAAAATCCAACAAAAATAAGGAGACATCAGCTTGTGTGGGTTTCTCCAGGCACACTCCACTCTAATTTTTAACCGAGAAACACCACAAGCCGCAAGGGCTTTTCCCCATTTACCAGGGTGGGGAAAATAGAAAGGCTGCTGCCCTCTGGCAGTTACCTGCAAAAGCAGCTTTAAAGCCTGTGCTAATGGTCATTTCATAGGAACAAGTACTGCAGAACTGTAAATGAAAACTGCCCTCAAAATGTCTTGAGGGAGGTAATGGCCAAAACATTTCAAAATGTGACACATACTTTAAGAGAACACTTTGAAGAACTAAGGGGTAATCACAGCTTGAAAAATAAATAGGACATGCCTTAAAGCTCAATTTCAACGGATTTTGAGGCACATGCGAATTCAACCACAAAGAGGTATCAGCTCACAATTGCCAGAGTAACCATCAGCAAGAAAACTACAAACAATAAATGCTGAAGGTGTTGTGGAGAAATGTATACCCTCAACTTCAAGTGGGACGTAAGTTGGAAAGGGCCACAGATGAGAACAGAAAGGAGGTGCCTTAAAAAGGTAAACATTGAGCTACCATATGACCTAGCAGGCCCACTCCTCGACCTATAATCTAAGAAGACAGAATTGGAAAGACACAGGCAGGCAAATCTGCATTGCACAGTATCACAATAGGCAAGATATGGAAGTAACCAAAAAGTCCACCAACAGATGGGTGGACACAGAAGAACTCCTCCATGTACAGATGGAATATTCGCTACTGAAAAAAATGAAACAATGCCATTTGCAGCACCATAGATGAGTCTAGACGTAATCACGCCCCCTGTAGTAAGTGAGAAAGCAAAAGACACATATCCTATCATATCACTTTTAGGAGTTACTTAAAAATTGATACCAATGAAGATATTTCCACAGAGAAAGGCAATCACAGATTCATTTAAAAAACTTAGGCTCACCAAAAAGAAAGGGATGAGGATTGGATACATTACCATATTGGGGTTAACAGAGATATACAAACCATGTGAAATATATAATCACCAAAGGCGTACGGAAGACCAGGAGAAGACTACTCAACATTCTGTCATAACCTAAATGGGAAAAGGATGCGAGGAAGAGTAGATACACATATATGTGTGAAAGAACCACATCTTGCACACCAAGAAGAAACAAACCATTGTAATCAAATTTGCTGGGATAAAAAATAAAAAGTAAATTACAAATATGAACAAGAAGTAATGAGACATAAACTTAAAGGGCTTTTTCCTGGCACATTCCATTTTAATTTACAACCTAGAACACCACTTCCATTAAGGCTCTGTTTCCCTAGTAACCAAATTTGGTAAAGGAGAAATGCTGCCACCTTGTGGCCGTTTCCTGCAAGAGCAGCTTTAAAGTCACAGCTAATGGTCACTTAACATTCACAAAGACTCAGGGCTGTAAAGGACACCTGCCCTAAAATATTGTGCTGAAGTAGGGAATGGACAAAAAAATTCAAAACAGGCAAATGTTTCAAGAAGAGATTATGAAGAGTTAAGTTTTACTCACACTCTTTTTTTAAAAAAAAGGAACATGGATAAAAGCTCAACCTCAGGGAGTGTTAGACGCATGCAATCTAATCTACAAAAAGTTTCAACTTACACCAGTCGACTGACCATCAGCAAAAAGTCTACAAAAAATAAATGCTGAAGGGGTTTTACAGAACTGTGTACCCTCAACCTGCTGGTGAGACGTAAAAGGATAACAGCCAATAATGAGAACAGAAAGGAGCTGTGTTTAAAAGTAAAAATGTAGGTACCATTCAGTCCAGCAGGCGCACCATTGGACCTCTCACCTGAGAAGACAAGAATCGAGAAGACACAGGCCGCAAAAGCTGCAGTGCAGACTTATTCACAATAGCCAAGACAGTGAAGCAACCAAAATGTCCACCAACAGGTGAATGGATAAAAAGAAGAAGTGGTCCATATACACAATGGAATATTAGCCATGGAAAACAATGAACCATTGCTCTCTGAGGAAGCACAAATGAGTCTGGAGATAATCATGAATCATGAGGTAAGTCGGAAAGCAAAAGACCTATATTCTATGATATCACTTATAGGCGTTATCTAATAACTGACACAAATGAACATATTTCCACAGAGATAGACACTCACAGACTTAGAAAACAAACTATGCTCATCTAAAAGGAAAGGTGGGGGGAATGGATAAATTAAGATTAGTGTTACTATATGTATACAAACACATATTATATACATATCTCAAAACTACCGACCATATAGCAAGGGAGGTCTGCGGAACCCTGTGTAACATTTTACATGGGAAGAGGATCTGTACTTGAATAGACATATATAATCTACAAATGAACCAGATTGTGTACACCTAGGACAAACAATATTCTAAGCTTTACTCCAATTTAAAAAAAATTTTATACCAAGAAGAAATAATGAGACATAAACTTATGGGCTTTTCTCCATGCACATTCCAACGTAATTTACAACCTAGGAACACGACTTCCAGAAAGGCTCTGCTGCCCTAGTACCCAGATTTGAGAATGGAGAAATGCTGCCTGCTTGAGGCCACTTCCCACAAATCAGCTTTAAACCCATTGCTAAAGGTCAATAAATATTCACCAAACTTGCAGTTAGGTAAATGACACCTGCTCTCTAAAAAAATTCTGGGGTGGAAAATTGACCAAAAAGTTCAAAAGAGGGCACCCTTCCAAGAAGAACATATCAAGAGTTATATTGTACTCCCAATTGTTTCCTTTTTTTAACAGAAAAGAAAACGGCGGAGAAAAATGATGAGTTTTACGAATTTTCAGAGACATGCAAACCCAAATTACAAAAACCTATCAGCTCACAGCAGCCAGAAGGGCCATTAGCATAAATGCTGCAAACAATAAATGCTGAAACGATTGTGGAGAAATGTGTACCCTCGATTCTAAAGGGGACGTGGTAAGTGCCACTAATGAAAACACAAAGAAGGTGCTTTGAAAACGGAAACACGGTGCTACCAGTCAGTCAATCACAACCACTGCTTGGCCTATCACCTGAGAAAATGAGAATCAAAAAGTCACAGGCTGGCAATCCTGCACTCCAACAATATTTACCATAGCCAACTCTTGGAAGCAATGAAAATGTCCATCAACCGAGGAATGCACAAAGTAGAAGTGGTCCACGTACACAGTGGAAAATTACTCCAATAAAAAATAAAACTTACATTTAAAAATCCAACGAAAGTAAGGAGACATCAGCTTGTGTGGGTTTGTCCAGGCACACTCCACGCTAATTTATAACCGAGAAACACCACAGGCTGCAAGGGCTTTTCCCGAGTTACCAGCGTGGGGAACATAGAAAGGCTGCTGCCCTCTGGCAGTTACCTGCAAAAACAGCTTTAAGCCTGTGCTAATGGTCATTTCATAGGAACAAGTTCTGCAGAACTGTAAATGAAACTTGCCCTCAAAATATCTTGAGGGAGGTAATGGCCAATACATTTCAAAATGTGACACATACTTTAAGAGAACACTTTGAAGAACTAAGGGGTAATCACAGCTTGAAAAATAAAAAATGAAATGCCTTCAAGCTCATTTTCAATGGATTATGAGGCACGTGCGAATTCAACCACAAAGAGGTATCAGATCACACTTGTCAGAATAACCACCAGCAAGAAAACTACAAACAATAAATGCTGAAGGTGTTGTAGAGAAATGCATACCCTCAACTTCAAGGGGGACGTAACTTGGAAAGGGCCACGAACTAGAACAGAATGGAGGTGCCTTAAAAAGGTAAACATTGAGCTACCATATGATGCAGCAGGCCCACTCCTCGACCTATAATCTAAGAGGAGAGAATTGGAAAGACAGAGGCAGGAAATCTGCATTGCACAGTATTACAATAGCCAAGTTATGGAAGTAACCAAAAAGGCCACCAACAGATGGATGGACAAAGAAGAACTCCTCCATGTACAGATGGAATATTCGCTAGTGAAAAAAATGAAACAATGCCATTTGCAGCACCATAGATGAGTCTAGACGTAATCATGCCACCTGTAGTAAGTGAGAAAGCAAAAGACACATATCCTATCATACCACTTTTAGGAGTTACTTAAAAATTGATACCAATGAAGATATTTCAACAGAGAGAGGCAATCGCAGATTCATTTGAAAACTTATGGTTCACCAAATAGAAAGGGATGAGGATTGGATAGATTACCATATTGGGGTTAACAGAGATATACAAACCATGTGAAATGTATAACCACCAAAGACGTACGGAAGACCAGGAGAAGACTACTCAACATTCTGTCATAACCTAAATGGGAAAAGGATGCGAGGAAGAATAGATACACATATATGTGTGAAAGAACCACATCTTGCACACCAAGAAGAAACAAACCATTGTAATCAAATTTGCTGGGATAAAAAATAAAAAGTAAATTACAAATATGAACAAGAAGTAATGAGACATAAACTTAAAGGGCTTTTTCCTGGCACATTCCATTTTAATTTACAACCTAGAACACCACTTCCATTAAGGCTCTGTTTCCCTAGTAACCAAATTTGGTAAAGGAGAAATGCTGCCACCTTGTGGCCGTTTCCTGCAAGAGCAGCTTTAAAGTCACAGCTAATGGTCACTTAACATTCACAAAGACTCAGGGCTGTAAGGACGCCTGCCCTAAAAAATTGTGCTGAAGTAGGGAATGGACAAAAAATTTCAAAACAGGCAAATGTTTCAAGAAGAGAATATGAAGAGTTACGTTTTACTGACGCTCTTTAAAAAAAAAAGGAAAATGGATAAAAGCTCAACCTCAGGGAGTGTTAGACCCATGCAATCTAATCTACAAAAAGTTTTCAACTTACACCAATCGACTGACCATCAGCAAAAAGTCTACGAACAATAAATGCTGAAGGGGTTTTAGAGAACTGTGAACCCTCTACCTGCTGTTGAGACGTAAAAGGGTAACAGCCAATAATGAGAATAGAAAGGAGCTGTGATTAAAAGTAAAAATGGAGGTACCATTCAATCCAGCAGGCACACCATTGGACCTCTCACCTGAGAAGACAAGAATCGAGAAGACACAGGCCGCAAAAGCTGCAGTGCAGCCTTATTCACAATAGCCAAGACCGTGAAGCAATCAAAATATCCAACAAGAGGTGAATGGATAAAGAAGAAGTGGTCCATGTACACAATGGAATATTAGCCATGGAAAACAATGAACCATTGCTCTCTGAGGCACCACAAATGAGTCTGGAGATAATCACGAAACATGAGGTAAGTCCAAAAGCAAAAGACCTATATTCTATGATATCACTTATAGGCGTTATCTAATAACTGACACAAATGAACATATTTCCACAGAGAAAGACACTCACAGACTTAGAAAACAAACTATGCTCATCTAAAAGGAAAGGTGGAGTGAATGGATAAATTAAGATTAGTGTTACTATATGTATACAAACACATATTATATACATATCTCAAAAAGACCGACCATATAGCAAGGGAGGTCTGCGGAACATTCTGTAACATTTTACATGGGAAGAGGATCTGTACTTGAATAGACATATATAATCTACAAATGAACCAGATTGTGTACACCTAGGACAAACAATATTCTAAGCTTTACCACAATTAAAAAAATTTTTAAAACCAAGAAGAAATAATGAGACATAAACTTATGGGGGTTTCTCCATGCACATTCCAATGTAATTTACAACCTAGGAACACGACTTCCAGAAAGGCTCTGCTGCTCTAGAAACCAGATTTGGGAATGGAGAAATGCTGCCTGCTTGAGGCCACTTCCCACAACAGCAGCTTTAAACCCATTTCTAAAGGTCAATAAATATTCACCAAACTTGCAGTTCGGGAAATGACACCTGCTCTCTAAAAAAACTCTGGGGTGGAAAATCGACCAAAAAATTCAAAAGAGGGCAACCTTCTAAGAAGACAGTTTCCAGAGTTATAATGTACTCCCATTTGTTTCCTTTTTGTAACAGAAAAGAAAACGGCGGAGAAAAATAATGAGTTTTACGAATTTTCAAATACATGCAAACCCAAATTACAAAAACCTATCAGCTCACAGCAGCCAGTAGGGCCATTAGCATAAATGCTGCAAACAATAAATGCTGAAGCGATTGTGGAGAAATGCGTACCCTCGATTCTAAGGGGGACGTGGTAAGAGCCACTAATGAAAACACAAAGGAGGTGCTTTGAAAAGGGAAACACGGTGCTACCAGTCAATGAATCACACACACTGCTGGGCCTATCACCTGAGAAAATGAGAATCAAAAAGTCACAGGCTGGCAATTCTGCACTCCAACAATATTTACCATAGCCAACACTTGGAAGAAATGAAAATGTCCATCAACCGAGGAATGCACAAAGTAGAAGTGGTCCACGTACACAGTGGAAAATTACTCCAATAAAAAATAAAAATTACATTTAAAAATCCAACAAAAATAAGGAGACATCAGCTTGTGTGGGTTTGTCCAGGCACTCTCCACTCTAATTTTTAACCGAGAAACACCACAGGCCGCAAGGGCTTTTCCCTAGTTACCAGGGTGGGGAACATAGAAAGGCTGCTGCCCTCTGGCAGTTACCTGCAAAAGCAGCTTTAAAGCCCGTGCTAATGGTCATTTCATAGGAACAAGTACTGCAGAACTGTAAATGAAACTTGCCCTCAAAATGTCTTGAGGGAGGTAATGGCCAAAATATTTCAAATGGTGACACATACTTTAAGAAAACACTTTGAAGAAATAAGCTCTAATCATAGCTGGAAAAATAAAAAGGACATGTCTAAAAGCTCAATTTCAACGCATTATGAGACACATGCAAATTCAACCACAAAGAGGTATCAGCTCACACCACTCAGAATAACCATCAGCAAAAACTGCAAAGAATAAATGCTGAAGGTGCTGGGAAGAAATGCATACCCTCAACTTTATGTGGGACGTAACCTGGAAAGAGCCACTAAAGAGAACAGAATAGAGGTGCCTTTAAAAGGTAAACATTGAGCTACCATAGGATCCAGCAGACCTATTCCTGGACCTATAAACTAAGAAGACAGAATTGGAAGGACACAGGTATGCAAATCTGCATTGCATAGTATTACAAAAGCCAAGATACGGAAGTAACCAAAAAGTCCACCGACAGATGGGCGGACAAAGAAGAACTGCTACCTGTACAGATGGAATATGAGCTAGTGAAAAAATGAAACAATGCCATTTGCAGCACCATAGATGAGTCTAGACGTAATCACGCCACCTGTAGTAAGTGAGAAAGCAAAAGACACATATCCTATCATATCACTTTTAGGAGTTACTTAAAAATCGATACCAATGAAGATATTTCCACAGAGAGAGGCAATCGCAGATTCATTAAAAAACTTATGGTTCACCAAATAGAAAGGGATGAGGATTGGATACATTACCATATTGGGGTTAACAGAGATATACAAACCATGTGAAATATATAACCACCAAAGACGTACGGAAGACCAGGAGAAGACTACTCAACATTGTGCCATAACCTACATGGGAAAAGGATGCGAGGAAAAATAGATACCTGTATATGTGTGAAAGAACCACATCTTGCACACCTAGAGCAAACAAACCATTGTAATCAAATTTGCTGGGATAAAAAATAAAAAAGTAAATTACAAATATGAACAAGAAGTAATGAGACATAAACTTAAAGGGCTTTTTCCTGGCATATTCCATTCTAATATACAACCTAGAACACCATTTCCATTAAGGCTCTGTTTCCCTAGTAACCAAATTTGGTAAAGGAGAAATGCTGCCACCTTGTGGCCGTTTCCTGCAAGAGCAGCTTTAAAGTCACAGCTAATGGTCACTTAACATTCACAAGGACTCAGGGCTGTAAAGGACACTTGCCCTAAAAAATTGAGCTGAAGTAGGGAATGGACAAAAAAATTCAAAACAGGCAAATGTTTCAAGAAGAGATTATGAAGACTTAAGTTTTACTCACACACTTTTAAAAAAAAAGGAAAATGGATAAAAGCTCAACCTCAGGGTGTGTTAGACGCATGCAATCTAATCTACAAAAAGTTTCAACTTACATCAGTCGAATGACCATCAGCAAAAAGTCTATAAACAATAAATGCTGAAGGGGTTTTAGAGAACTGTGTACCCTCTACCTGCTGGTGAGACGTAAAACTGTAACAGCCAATAATGAGAACCGAAAGGAGCTGTGTTTAAAAGTAAAAATGGAGGTATCATTCAACCCAGCAGGCGCACCATTGGACCTCTCACCTGAGAAGACAAGAATGGAGAAGACACAGGCCGCAAAAGCTGCAGTGCAGCCTTATTCACAATAGCCAAGACAGTGAAGCAACCAAAATGTCCACCAACAGGTGAATGGATAAAGAAGAAGTGGTCCATGTACACAATGGAATATTAGCCATGGAAGACAATGAACCACTGCTCTTTGACGCACCACAAATGAGTCTGGAGATAATCACGAAACATGAAGTAACTCGGAAAGCAAAAGACCTGTATTCTATGATATCACCTATAGGCGTTATCTAATAACTGACACAAAGGAACATATTTCCACAGAGAAAGACACTCACAGATTTAGAAAACTATGCTCATCTAAAAGGAAAGGTGGAGTGAATGGATAAATTAAGATTAGTGTTACTATATGTATACAAACACATATTATATACATATCTCAAAAAGACCGACCATACAGCAAGGAAGTCTGCGGAACCCTCTGTAATATTTTACATGGGAAGAGGATCTGTACTTGAATAGACATATATAATGTACAGATGAACCAGATTGTTTACACCTAGGAGAAACAATATTCTAAGCTTTACCCCAATTAAAAAAAATTTTAAAACCAAGAAGAAATAATGAGACATAAACTTATGGGGGTTTCTCCATGCACATTCCAATGTAATTTACAACCTAGGAACACGACTTCCAGAAAGGCTCTGCTGCCCTAGTAACCAGATTTGGGAATGGAGAAATGCTGCCTCCTTTAGGCCACTTCCCACAACAGCAGCTTTAAACACATTGTAAAGGTCACTAAATATTCACCAAACTTGCAGTTCGGGAAATGACACCTGCTCTCTAAAAAAAGTCTGAGGTGGAAAATCGACCAAAAAATTCAAAAGAGGGCAACCTTCCAAGAAGACAATATCAAGAGTTATAATGTACTCCCATTTGTTTCCTTTTTTTAACAGAAAAGAAAACGGCGGAGAAAAATGATGAGTTTTACGAATTTTCAAAGACATGCAAACCCAAATTACAAAACCCTATCAGCTCACAGCAGCCAGTAGGGGCATTGGCATAAATTCTGCAAACAATAAATGCTGAAGCGATTGTGGAGAAATGTGTACCCTCGATTCTAAAGGGGACGTAATAAGTGCCACTAATGAAAGCACAAAGAAGGTGCTTTGAAAAGGGAAAAACGGTGCTACCAGTCAGTCAATCACACCCACTGCTGGGCCTATCACCTGAGAAAATGAGAATCAAAAAGTCACAGGCTGGCAATCCTGCACTCCAACAATATTTACCATAGCCAACACTTGGAAGCAATGAAAATGTCCATCAACCGAGGAATGCACAATGTAGAAGTGGTCCATGTACACAGTAGAAAATTACTCCAATAAAAAATAAAAATTACATGTAAAAATCCAACAAAAATAAGGAGACATCAGCTTGTGTGGGTTTCTCCAGGCACACTCCACTCTAATTTTTAACCGAGAAACACCACAAGCCGCAAGGGCTTTTCCCCATTTACCAGGGTGGGGAAAATAGAAAGGCTGCTGCCCTCTGGCAGTTACCTGCAAAAGCAGCTTTAAAGCCTGTGCTAATGGTCATTTCATAGGAACAAGTACTGCAGAACTGTAAATGAAAACTGCCCTCAAAATGTCTTGAGGGAGGTAATGGCCAAAACATTTCAAAATGTGACACATACTTTAAGAGAACACTTTGAAGAACTAAGGGGTAATCACAGCTTGAAAAATAAATAGGACATGCCTTAAAGCTCAATTTCAACGGATTTTGAGGCACATGCGAATTCAACCACAAAGAGGTATCAGCTCACAATTGCCAGAGTAACCATCAGCAAGAAAACTACAAACAATAAATGCTGAAGGTGTTGTGGAGAAATGTATACCCTCAACTTCAAGTGGGACGTAAGTTGGAAAGGGCCACAGATGAGAACAGAAAGGAGGTGCCTTAAAAAGGTAAACATTGAGCTACCATATGACCTAGCAGGCCCACTCCTCGACCTATAATCTAAGAAGACAGAATTGGAAAGACACAGGCAGGCAAATCTGCATTGCACAGTATCACAATAGGCAAGATATGGAAGTAACCAAAAAGTCCACCAACAGATGGGTGGACACAGAAGAACTCCTCCATGTACAGATGGAATATTCGCTACTGAAAAAAATGAAACAATGCCATTTGCAGCACCATAGATGAGTCTAGACGTAATCACGCCCCCTGTAGTAAGTGAGAAAGCAAAAGACACATATCCTATCATATCACTTTTAGGAGTTACTTAAAAATTGATACCAATGAAGATATTTCCACAGAGAAAGGCAATCACAGATTCATTTAAAAAACTTAGGCTCACCAAAAAGAAAGGGATGAGGATTGGATACATTACCATATTGGGGTTAACAGAGATATACAAACCATGTGAAATATATAATCACCAAAGGCGTACGGAAGACCAGGAGAAGACTACTCAACATTCTGTCATAACCTAAATGGGAAAAGGATGCGAGGAAGAGTAGATACACATATATGTGTGAAAGAACCACATCTTGCACACCAAGAAGAAACAAACCATTGTAATCAAATTTGCTGGGATAAAAAATAAAAAGTAAATTACAAATATGAACAAGAAGTAATGAGACATAAACTTAAAGGGCTTTTTCCTGGCACATTCCATTTTAATTTACAACCTAGAACACCACTTCCATTAAGGCTCTGTTTCCCTAGTAACCAAATTTGGTAAAGGAGAAATGCTGCCACCTTGTGGCCGTTTCCTGCAAGAGCAGCTTTAAAGTCACAGCTAATGGTCACTTAACATTCACAAAGACTCAGGGCTGTAAAGGACACCTGCCCTAAAATATTGTGCTGAAGTAGGGAATGGACAAAAAAATTCAAAACAGGCAAATGTTTCAAGAAGAGATTATGAAGAGTTAAGTTTTACTCACACTCTTTTTTTAAAAAAAAGGAACATGGATAAAAGCTCAACCTCAGGGAGTGTTAGACGCATGCAATCTAATCTACAAAAAGTTTCAACTTACACCAGTCGACTGACCATCAGCAAAAAGTCTACAAAAAATAAATGCTGAAGGGGTTTTACAGAACTGTGTACCCTCAACCTGCTGGTGAGACGTAAAAGGATAACAGCCAATAATGAGAACAGAAAGGAGCTGTGTTTAAAAGTAAAAATGTAGGTACCATTCAGTCCAGCAGGCGCACCATTGGACCTCTCACCTGAGAAGACAAGAATCGAGAAGACACAGGCCGCAAAAGCTGCAGTGCAGCCTTATTCACAATAGCCAAGACAGTGAAGCAACCAAAATGTCCACCAACAGGTGAATGGATAAAAAGAAGAAGTGGTCCATATACACAATGGAATATTAGCCATGGAAAACAATGAACCATTGCTCTCTGAGGAAGCACAAATGAGTCTGGAGATAATCATGAATCATGAGGTAAGTCGGAAAGCAAAAGACCTATATTCTATGATATCACTTATAGGCGTTATCTAATAACTGACACAAATGAACATATTTCCACAGAGATAGACACTCACAGACTTAGAAAACAAACTATGCTCATCTAAAAGGAAAGGTGGGGGGAATGGATAAATTAAGATTAGTGTTACTATATGTATACAAACACATATTATATACATATCTCAAAACTACCGACCATATAGCAAGGGAGGTCTGCGGAACCCTGTGTAACATTTTACATGGGAAGAGGATCTGTACTTGAATAGACATATATAATCTACAAATGAACCAGATTGTGTACACCTAGGACAAACAATATTCTAAGCTTTACTCCAATTTAAAAAAAATTTTATACCAAGAAGAAATAATGAGACATAAACTTATGGGCTTTTCTCCATGCACATTCCAACGTAATTTACAACCTAGGAACACGACTTCCAGAAAGGCTCTGCTGCCCTAGTACCCAGATTTGAGAATGGAGAAATGCTGCCTGCTTGAGGCCACTTCCCACAAATCAGCTTTAAACCCATTGCTAAAGGTCAATAAATATTCACCAAACTTGCAGTTAGGTAAATGACACCTGCTCTCTAAAAAAATTCTGGGGTGGAAAATTGACCAAAAAGTTCAAAAGAGGGCACCCTTCCAAGAAGAACATATCAAGAGTTATATTGTACTCCCAATTGTTTCCTTTTTTTAACAGAAAAGAAAACGGCGGAGAAAAATGATGAGTTTTACGAATTTTCAGAGACATGCAAACCCAAATTACAAAAACCTATCAGCTCACAGCAGCCAGAAGGGCCATTAGCATAAATGCTGCAAACAATAAATGCTGAAACGATTGTGGAGAAATGTGTACCCTCGATTCTAAAGGGGACGTGGTAAGTGCCACTAATGAAAACACAAAGAAGGTGCTTTGAAAACGGAAACACGGTGCTACCAGTCAGTCAATCACAACCACTGCTTGGCCTATCACCTGAGAAAATGAGAATCAAAAAGTCACAGGCTGGCAATCCTGCACTCCAACAATATTTACCATAGCCAACTCTTGGAAGCAATGAAAATGTCCATCAACCGAGGAATGCACAAAGTAGAAGTGGTCCACGTACACAGTGGAAAATTACTCCAATAAAAAATAAAACTTACATTTAAAAATCCAACGAAAGTAAGGAGACATCAGCTTGTGTGGGTTTGTCCAGGCACACTCCACGCTAATTTATAACCGAGAAACACCACAGGCTGCAAGGGCTTTTCCCGAGTTACCAGCGTGGGGAACATAGAAAGGCTGCTGCCCTCTGGCAGTTACCTGCAAAAACAGCTTTAAGCCTGTGCTAATGGTCATTTCATAGGAACAAGTTCTGCAGAACTGTAAATGAAACTTGCCCTCAAAATATCTTGAGGGAGGTAATGGCCAATACATTTCAAAATGTGACACATACTTTAAGAGAACACTTTGAAGAACTAAGGGGTAATCACAGCTTGAAAAATAAAAAATGAAATGCCTTCAAGCTCATTTTCAATGGATTATGAGGCACGTGCGAATTCAACCACAAAGAGGTATCAGATCACACTTGTCAGAATAACCACCAGCAAGAAAACTACAAACAATAAATGCTGAAGGTGTTGTAGAGAAATGCATACCCTCAACTTCAAGGGGGACGTAACTTGGAAAGGGCCACGAACTAGAACAGAATGGAGGTGCCTTAAAAAGGTAAACATTGAGCTACCATATGATGCAGCAGGCCCACTCCTCGACCTATAATCTAAGAGGAGAGAATTGGAAAGACAGAGGCAGGAAATCTGCATTGCACAGTATTACAATAGCCAAGTTATGGAAGTAACCAAAAAGGCCACCAACAGATGGATGGACAAAGAAGAACTCCTCCATGTACAGATGGAATATTCGCTAGTGAAAAAAATGAAACAATGCCATTTGCAGCACCATAGATGAGTCTAGACGTAATCATGCCACCTGTAGTAAGTGAGAAAGCAAAAGACACATATCCTATCATACCACTTTTAGGAGTTACTTAAAAATTGATACCAATGAAGATATTTCAACAGAGAGAGGCAATCGCAGATTCATTTGAAAACTTATGGTTCACCAAATAGAAAGGGATGAGGATTGGATAGATTACCATATTGGGGTTAACAGAGATATACAAACCATGTGAAATGTATAACCACCAAAGACGTACGGAAGACCAGGAGAAGACTACTCAACATTCTGTCATAACCTAAATGGGAAAAGGATGCGAGGAAGAATAGATACACATATATGTGTGAAAGAACCACATCTTGCACACCAAGAAGAAACAAACCATTGTAATCAAATTTGCTGGGATAAAAAATAAAAAGTAAATTACAAATATGAACAAGAAGTAATGAGACATAAACTTAAAGGGCTTTTTCCTGGCACATTCCATTTTAATTTACAACCTAGAACACCACTTCCATTAAGGCTCTGTTTCCCTAGTAACCAAATTTGGTAAAGGAGAAATGCTGCCACCTTGTGGCCGTTTCCTGCAAGAGCAGCTTTAAAGTCACAGCTAATGGTCACTTAACATTCACAAAGACTCAGGGCTGTAAGGACGCCTGCCCTAAAAAATTGTGCTGAAGTAGGGAATGGACAAAAAATTTCAAAACAGGCAAATGTTTCAAGAAGAGAATATGAAGAGTTACGTTTTACTGACGCTCTTTAAAAAAAAAAGGAAAATGGATAAAAGCTCAACCTCAGGGAGTGTTAGACCCATGCAATCTAATCTACAAAAAGTTTTCAACTTACACCAATCGACTGACCATCAGCAAAAAGTCTACGAACAATAAATGCTGAAGGGGTTTTAGAGAACTGTGAACCCTCTACCTGCTGTTGAGACGTAAAAGGGTAACAGCCAATAATGAGAATAGAAAGGAGCTGTGATTAAAAGTAAAAATGGAGGTACCATTCAATCCAGCAGGCACACCATTGGACCTCTCACCTGAGAAGACAAGAATCGAGAAGACACAGGCCGCAAAAGCTGCAGTGCAGCCTTATTCACAATAGCCAAGACCGTGAAGCAATCAAAATATCCAACAAGAGGTGAATGGATAAAGAAGAAGTGGTCCATGTACACAATGGAATATTAGCCATGGAAAACAATGAACCATTGCTCTCTGAGGCACCACAAATGAGTCTGGAGATAATCACGAAACATGAGGTAAGTCCAAAAGCAAAAGACCTATATTCTATGATATCACTTATAGGCGTTATCTAATAACTGACACAAATGAACATATTTCCACAGAGAAAGACACTCACAGACTTAGAAAACAAACTATGCTCATCTAAAAGGAAAGGTGGAGTGAATGGATAAATTAAGATTAGTGTTACTATATGTATACAAACACATATTATATACATATCTCAAAAAGACCGACCATATAGCAAGGGAGGTCTGCGGAACATTCTGTAACATTTTACATGGGAAGAGGATCTGTACTTGAATAGACATATATAATCTACAAATGAACCAGATTGTGTACACCTAGGACAAACAATATTCTAAGCTTTACCACAATTAAAAAAAATTTTAAAACCAAGAAGAAATAATGAGACATAAACTTATGGGGGTTTCTCCATGCACATTCCAATGTAATTTACAACCTAGGAACACGACTTCCAGAAAGGCTCTGCTGCTCTAGAAACCAGATTTGGGAATGGAGAAATGCTGCCTGCTTGAGGCCACTTCCCACAACAGCAGCTTTAAACCCATTTCTAAAGGTCAATAAATATTCACCAAACTTGCAGTTCGGGAAATGACACCTGCTCTCTAAAAAAACTCTGGGGTGGAAAATCGACCAAAAAATTCAAAAGAGGGCAACCTTCTAAGAAGACAGTTTCCAGAGTTATAATGTACTCCCATTTGTTTCCTTTTTGTAACAGAAAAGAAAACGGCGGAGAAAAATAATGAGTTTTACGAATTTTCAAATACATGCAAACCCAAATTACAAAAACCTATCAGCTCACAGCAGCCAGTAGGGCCATTAGCATAAATGCTGCAAACAATAAATGCTGAAGCGATTGTGGAGAAATGCGTACCCTCGATTCTAAGGGGGACGTGGTAAGAGCCACTAATGAAAACACAAAGGAGGTGCTTTGAAAAGGGAAACACGGTGCTACCAGTCAATGAATCACACACACTGCTGGGCCTATCACCTGAGAAAATGAGAATCAAAAAGTCACAGGCTGGCAATTCTGCACTCCAACAATATTTACCATAGCCAACACTTGGAAGAAATGAAAATGTCCATCAACCGAGGAATGCACAAAGTAGAAGTGGTCCACGTACACAGTGGAAAATTACTCCAATAAAAAATAAAAATTACATTTAAAAATCCAACAAAAATAAGGAGACATCAGCTTGTGTGGGTTTGTCCAGGCACTCTCCACTCTAATTTTTAACCGAGAAACACCACAGGCCGCAAGGGCTTTTCCCTAGTTACCAGGGTGGGGAACATAGAAAGGCTGCTGCCCTCTGGCAGTTACCTGCAAAAGCAGCTTTAAAGCCCGTGCTAATGGTCATTTCATAGGAACAAGTACTGCAGAACTGTAAATGAAACTTGCCCTCAAAATGTCTTGAGGGAGGTAATGGCCAAAATATTTCAAATGGTGACACATACTTTAAGAAAACACTTTGAAGAAATAAGCTCTAATCATAGCTGGAAAAATAAAAAGGACATGTCTAAAAGCTCAATTTCAACGCATTATGAGACACATGCAAATTCAACCACAAAGAGGTATCAGCTCACACCACTCAGAATAACCATCAGCAAAAACTGCAAAGAATAAATGCTGAAGGTGCTGGGAAGAAATGCATACCCTCAACTTTATGTGGGACGTAACCTGGAAAGAGCCACTAAAGAGAACAGAATAGAGGTGCCTTTAAAAGGTAAACATTGAGCTACCATAGGATCCAGCAGACCTATTCCTGGACCTATAAACTAAGAAGACAGAATTGGAAGGACACAGGTATGCAAATCTGCATTGCATAGTATTACAAAAGCCAAGATACGGAAGTAACCAAAAAGTCCACCGACAGATGGGCGGACAAAGAAGAACTGCTACCTGTACAGATGGAATATGAGCTAGTGAAAAAATGAAACAATGCCATTTGCAGCACCATAGATGAGTCTAGACGTAATCACGCCACCTGTAGTAAGTGAGAAAGCAAAAGACACATATCCTATCATATCACTTTTAGGAGTTACTTAAAAATCGATACCAATGAAGATATTTCCACAGAGAGAGGCAATCGCAGATTCATTAAAAAACTTATGGTTCACCAAATAGAAAGGGATGAGGATTGGATACATTACCATATTGGGGTTAACAGAGATATACAAACCATGTGAAATATATAACCACCAAAGACGTACGGAAGACCAGGAGAAGACTACTCAACATTGTGCCATAACCTACATGGGAAAAGA